>NC_057810.1:410980243-411280243 GCF_018294505.1 Triticum aestivum | reverse complement strand
GATGTTTGCAGCGGTCTTTATGAATCACAACGTATCGAACGGGCTATGAACGTATATATGAAAATTTTAAAATTCTCTTATATTATATAGTAGGCTTATCTACAGGAAATAGATGATGCCACACTCAATGAACAATCATCAGTTTATGAAATGCCTGCTTCTGACCGCCCTGGCCCCCCAAAAGTTCCTCTGTCGTGCACTGCTTGCGTTGGGTCACTGACATGCAGGCCATGTACCCAAAGAACTCACACGTTGGTGGAAGAACTGGAAGGTGTCGTATGTCAGAGTCGAGGGCGCCACTCATTGCATGCCCGGCTAAACACGCCTCCTTACCGCATTCAAACCCCTACATCAACCCGCACGGGTGGAAGCCAAGAAACCCACTCTGGACACACGTCCCTTTATGACCGGGCCACCATTAAACGCAACGCCGGCCGAGCTCCTCCCGTTTGCCATCTCTTTAATCTCCTATTTAAACGAGGCCAAACACCGGCCAAGAATCGCATACCTCCGCCGCTCCCCTATGTCATCCTTCACCATTTTGTCTACTCTTACAATGGCTTATGAAGAGTAGTTCTCCCGCATCCAAGCTGGCTGGGTGGCCCGCCGAGCCCGCCGGATACGAACTATGCAGCTCGCTGATCCACCTCCCTCCCCTCGCCCGACATAGCCAGTTGCCGCCCCAAGCCGGCACGCGGTTCAACAACTCGCCACTCCAGGACAACTCGATGAGGACCGGCGCACGAGCGTCGTCACTGCCGTCCATGCCACCGCCTCATACCACACCTCCTGTGTCTGCCACCGCATCTCCCATTTCTGTGGACGAGACTACCATGCCGGCGGCCGCGCCATGCAAGCAGCAATAGAAGCCGGGTGCAGGAGAGCGACGACTCGGTGGCCAGCGCCTCCGCTTCCACCGCCATCATCGAGGAGAAGTAGAACACAGGAGGCCGCCGCCACTTGGGTCCCATGAAGGACACCGCGGAGGCGATGCTGGTGTACATAGCAGGTGTCTTGCTAGATCCTTTTGTTGTGAGGACCTTCGTCGACCCCGCACGGGCTCCACGGAAGCGGAGAAGCCCCCTTCAACCATCATCTTGGGCATCAGCCAACGATATCAGTTGGGCAGTGGGGAAGCGAGCCGTCCTTTGCGCTGAAGCATATACCCCCGGGGCTCCTGGCAGTCTGGTGATCGTGCTGCCAGACATGAGGAACACAAATGGATCGGCGGGCGACCATTTAGGCTAGGTATTATATACCTGTGCTGTCCAGAACTAGCACCGCGTAGTTCATTTGAATGTAATGAAATCCGTCATGTTTATATGAAAATCCGGTATTTTATATGATTTCCGTCATTGTTTATATGAAATATCGCCGTGTTTGCATGAATTTCGTCTGGTCAGTTGAGTTGTTGTCATAATGTGTGCGGCTACGGTTGGATGGCATAATTTGCGGGTCGCCGGTCGGTCTGCGGCCGGCTCCGGCAACGTGGTGGCACAAAAAAAGCACATCTTGTGCGAGCTCGTCTCCAACGTGCGCGCTGGAGGATGCATGAGCACTCGAGCCATTCCTCGTTCATCGGTGGCAAAGGCACCGGTGGACAAAAGGGTTGCCCATATTTTGGCTACCCCGGGCAAGATCCAAACAACCCCTCCCAACATATTCAAATCCCTCGTTCGCCATGAAATTTTGCCATGTGTTGTTTTCAGGGACTAGCAAGATGCCCGTGCATTGCACGGAACATCAAGATGCATTCTTTTACAAAACACCTGTTGTGATTGACCCATGTAGGATCCCATGTGTAAAAGCTAATGATATCTCGAGAATTTTATCGGAAAAATGGTATCTAGAGAATTTTATTTGAAAATGGTATCTCGAGAAAGATGAGAGATAAGGTGAGGAGGAGTGGGGCGTGGTGGTGACTGGTGGTCGGACTGAGCGGAGGCATGGGGATGGACGGCACATTATGTCTATGTTTGTATCTCTTCACACACACCCACGTAGGTGGGGGGCGTGCACGAAGAGAAGTGGTGCACGCACGGCGCACATACTCCCGTCTCTTTCCCAACCACACCCGCACGGGTACACGGTGGAGCTCATTTCTATATGAAGAGGCAGCCCATGTGGTAATTTGACATGTGTACTGGTTGTCCACTTGATGGAGCATCGTCTACCATGGGTGAACAAACAAATTGCGACTTGACGCGTTATGTTAAAAAAGAGGCAAACCATGTGGGTCCTACCTTAGAGGCAAGGCTCTATACACTGGAGTACTTTTGATGTGTCCCGTCAACTCGCGGAACGAGGAGAAGCTTACTTAGTACACCATCTCCCCCGCCCACGAGTGCGGTGGCTCGCAGGATGAGGTGAAACTTGCTTACTAGTACGCCTTACGCCCGCTCCCTCACCCACGCGCGCGGTGGCTCGCAGGACGAGGAGAAAATTTTACTACTCCCTCCGTTTACTCCTCGTCCCTACCTTGTTTAGAGAGATTATCATATTGTTTGGAATATATGTCCTTTAGTACTCCCTCCATTTACTTATACAAGGCCACTATAAAAAAATACATTTTGCATCTATACAAGGCCACAAATAGTAATCGAGACAAAAGTTACTACTCCCTCCTTTCCAGTTTATGTCTCAAGTTCAAAATCTCTCCAACCAAGGTAGACGGTGAGTGGTGGAATTAATTTCGTAGTTTTCACAAGTAATTAGTACACTCGTTTCTCTAAAGAAGTTATGTGTACCGAGGCTTTAATTAGAACGAATGCATGGATGGCCCACTAAATTTCCATGAACTTCTACATGCATTGGTGAGTTTTCTCTTGATACTGCTTGCATCGGGTGATTTAACGCCACCTCGAAATCCAACTGTTAAAGGTAACACTACTAGTAGAATTGGACTTATAAACGAAAACAAAATTTTTAGATGATCCTATAAACGGAAAGGAGGGAGTAGTAAGGTCGAAATGCCTAACGCACGGGCGCCATACGGGGTTGTTACGGGCTTTCCATAAACTCTTTAGTGGCCGCCTATTTCTCCCGGGTGTGGCCCCAGCCTGACCCTAATCTATCACCCAGTGACAAGTCAATTCACCTGTAAACGTCCGTACGTCCGGAAATGTGCAAAGCCGAGTAGTAAGTAGTAACTACCTCCATAGTGGTAGTATCTAAAATCAGAGTTTCCCATAACTAAGTCGCTGAACTTTATTTGCTTGTTTCCCTTCCTACCTCTTTGCCTCGAACAGACTATGCCACACTCCCCTGCGTGCCGCGCAAGAAAAGACCTGCCCTCGCCTTTTTTAGTCCTGGTTTGTATCGATGGATCGTGCGAAGCAGCAAAAAACCAAGCCGTGTCTTGTACTCCTCCGTCGACACTAGCTTTCATGAATTCTTTATTTCCTCTCACCGACATGTGGGACATATAGCAACCGGGTCGACGTGTCATGCACCAAATAACAGTGCAGAACAGCAGGGGGACGCACCCCAGTCGTACCGCCCCAGTAGTAGTAATGAGCACTGAGACGTCAAATCACATTGCCTCACCTTCCCAGACAGACGAAGCAACCATTATTTCACACTTCGCTTCGCCATCATCTCCTTCAAGGAAACCATGTAGTATTGCTTCTGCCATTGTTCTGCCTCAAGAGGAACACGCACATCGCCTTGGTACATCATGACATGTGGGACCACATGATAGTCCATGCTCCTCCGCCCATTACTCGGTAAAATCACCTCATTTTTACTACTTCCTCCATATCGGTTTACAGGGCATGCACGTCATTCTAGGTTGAGAATTTAACAGGCTATATATGTGATGAACAATATATGTTTAGAAACTACATCCGCTTAAGAATCCAATGATATACTTTTTGTGACATAGTAACTCATATTTAGTTAGTCAAATGGATGACCTAGAACTACGTGCATGCCCTATAAACCGAGACGGAGAGGGTAGTATAGTACGTATCTTTTTAGATCAATATAGTCGGGATTCACCAAGGAGCAAAACCAAGTGGTAGGCTGCTCCTGTCGTGTTGGCGTAGCAACTCAAGCAGGATCAGTCCGCACACGAAATAGCGACACACTTAACAGGACCCCTTTGGCCGACATGTGGCTCATCCACCATCTTGTTCCATGTGCGATGCACCAAATTACAGTTTGGAGCATCGGTTGGACTTGGAGGCACCCCGGTCGTAGCACCACTGTTGTAGTAAATGAGTGATGAGGGGTAAAATCACAAAGCCCCACCTTTCCGACATTAAGCTGGACGGACGAGGCAACCATCATTTCACTCTAGGGCGCAAGAGCATAAAGAAAAGAGAAAACCAATGATGCTGCAACTGCTACCTAGGGCACCCTAGGGCAGGGGCCTCCGCTACAAATCCTTTTTTTTGAAAGCACCTCCACTACAAATCCGCTTCTCCCTCGTCCTCTTGAAGAAAACCAATGATGTGTGCGGCGGTAGGGTTTGTAGGAGTACTACGGCGTGCGGGGCCATGTCGTAGTAAACATGAGAGGGATTGAGTTCGAGTCGACGCCTTAATATGTGTGGGCCGCTTGGTTTTATGGGAAAGAGGCAACATTTTGGGTTTGGGGCCCAGTGGAGATACACGTACAAAAAAATTTGGACGTAGGTTCGACTGAAAGTCAATGACGCATGGGCCCTGCATTTTGATATACCCACGGCCGCGCGAAATTTCCTACTCTACTCAAAACAAGGTACACATGCATTGAACGCATGAGATTTGGAAACTGAATTATGAATAAATACACACTATAGCATGTAAAGCTTTGAGTCATATATTGATGATGTAGATGTTCGTTTAGTTCTTATAGTTCATCTCATTCAAAATCAATTAGTTTTATAAAAATGTTAAGATTCATGGGGTTGTGCATTGTAAAACATAAAGTAAAAAACAAATAATGGCAATTCATTTAGAAAAAAATGTTTGGGCAATTATGATACAGAAGATTCTAGAACAAAGGAGAAGTAGTTGTGTTTTGTGGTTTGTGCATTATGCTTAAGTTCAACCATGGAGTCTTCTAAATTGTACATGTGGCAGAATCTGGTGGAATGTTGATGATATCCAACGGTCAGTACTGCTCGGATTTACCATCTTTGCACTGTCGGATTAGCTTCATCCAGCGACCATCTTTCAAAGTTATTCACACACCATATAGGGGTATAGATAATGCATAAAAGTTCCTCCAAAAACATCTATAACTAAAGAAAAAAATTAATTGCAGTTAAAAGAATGACATTTCAAACAAAAATGTGAATGTGAACTACATATGTGTGCACGTGACCAGCACATACATTGTCAATACAAAATTTAATGAAGTGGTGCTTGCATGCATAGAGTACAAAAACAACGTGATTTATGACTTGCACGCATGACGTGTTCTTATGCCATAGTTGCATGTCTTGGAAAAAAGCTACTAGTGGGTTGTACTAGCTATTGAGGAATAGAAGATGTATACATGGAAGTTGTAGGGAAAGAGATGCCATGGAGTATCCCAATTCCTATGAGTAGGGATTGGAAAAGAGATGTCATTTGGTTCACATCATAGGAACTTTTCTATTGAATCTAGAGACGACATGTATCACAATTCGTATGAGGAGGGATTAGAAAAGATATGTCATTTGGTTCACATCATAGGAACTTTTCTATTAAATATACACTAATGTTTATTTTCCTTTGAAATTATTGGAGTATAGGAATCCATTCATATGAACCAAGTGGCTCTAAAGCTATAAAAATGATATCATGTTTATTTCCTTTGAAATGTAGATTATATGAATCTATTCCTATGAACCAATTGGCTCTAAAGGAAAAAATCCTATAAAAATCATATCATATAGAGTTCCTATGATATTCCTCCACACCAAAGGATAGTTGAAATTGCTGTAGGTGATACGATGGTCTTTCTTTGTAGACTCCTCCCCCATCTTTATAGATACCTCTCGAAGATGAATGAAATGATATATACTGGGTATTCTATATGAGCATTTTTGTACACGAGAACTCGGTAAAAGTTTGAGAGGTTCGAATTTTCAATAAAGCTATATGCACTGCATTTTGGAACGGAGGGAGGAGTATAGGGAAGTTGCTAACACTCACGTGGAAGATTTGTGTGTAGGAGGAGTGGCTGTTCTGTTAAATGACATGGCAAAACTGACAATGTTGGATGCCGATCTAACGGTTCTTACGGCGTTCGTCAGGAAAAGGCTTGTGGCGAACGTTTGTCGGATAATGATTTACGGACACATGCATTGCATTGATACGTGCCCCCTCCCTCTCACGCACACACGCACCCTCACGAGTCACGACACTCCCGAGTCCTCTCGCACCCACCGTCTATTTACAGGTAGACGTCACACACATATGTGCTCTTCACACCCTACCCTCAGGCTCAAGATGCCCGGACCGCGGTGTTATCATAGTCAATGGAAACAAGGAGCGCTCCCTCCGTACTGAGGAGCACACCGCGACCCTTGCAGCAGAAGTACAGAGTTGTCTTTTTAGGCAGAACCTCAATTCAGTAGTAAAGCCCCCAGACACCTTCAAGAGAGTTCGGACTACTCTGCAGCAGGATGGTCCAGTTCGTCCAGAGCTTGACTAGAAATTTGGCCTCCGTACCAGTCCAAATCAAGTGATGACATTGTGCCGCGCGTACATAACTACACACTTCAAATACCATGGGCATGGACGGAGGCACAACTAGACCATGATCGATAATGCGGCTCAACTGCCCCTGGGTCCGCACACCTTCACTTTTTCTTTTTCATTTCGGGTTTTTCCCTACTCAAGGCTTTTCTGATAACCTGATCATCGGACCTATCACGGGACAGATACACCAAGAAGGCAAGGAGCTTTGACGTATAAGGGAACCCTCAGGTGGTCTCTACTAACGATCGCTATACCTGTTTTACATACCTGCACGCAGCTCGCTCTTGGTCATGGCATGTCAAATAGCCTTATTTGCTTATTGCATTACTTGTACAAGTACGCCTTGACGTATTAATCAAATTACAATGGAAAAAAAATTGCGTCTCATTATTTGAAGCATCAGCTTGTTACTTGATTTTTTCCTTGTCTTTGTATTTATTATCTATTCCACCCGTACAATCTGGTACGCATTACTTCGCCAGGGGCTTCATCATGCCCCCAAATATGACAATAAAGTCCAAACACTTTTACAGTACAGTTCGGCACCCCGAATTTATAGCATTATATGCATCGGCTCCGAATCATGTCTTTGGTCAATAGTTGGGTTGCCCGGCTCCTGTGCTAACTACCTTATGTTCCGCTATATCGGCTAGGGTAGTAAAGGGAGAACTACTGTGATTGTGTCCCGGTTCTTTCGGACGAGCACCTCAGTAGAGAAAGTCGAAAACTGACTGTCATGATGAGGCGAGAGCTGGTCAGCTGTTCGAGAGTTTTCAAATCCTTAGAGATTTTTTCTGCTTTATGCGAGGAATCAGTTTTTATCCGATTAGGCGTGTATAACGCCCCAAGTTCGGCCTTCCGAATACCAGGGGCTGCGCCAAAAAATTTCATTGTCAAACTCCTATGGCTAAGTGAGGGTGATAAAGCCGTATAGTCCGATTGCCTTGTTCGTTGCGCTAAACACCTCCTTTAAGGACCAAAATGTGGAGTAAAGAGTGTTTAGATTTATCCCAAACACCCCCGTACTATCTACGTGGGGGCAAAAGCCGATGACTGGCCAACTCTCAGATTTTCATAAACGGCCGCACAGGAGGTAACATTTTAAACTAACAGACATTATATTGCATAACGGATCTGTTTAATATTACAGGACAGGATAACATGAGTGCGTTCATGGGAATATGACATCCTTAGCACATTGCTCCGCCACAAGGCGGGATCCCTCCAAGACAGTGTCAAAATACAGCTTGGGTTGGCGGTGCTCCTTGCCCTTAGGCGGCCCCTCGGTCATCGTCTTCTTGGCATCCATCTTTGCCCAGTGCACCTTGGCGCAGGCAAAGGCCATCCACGTGCCTTCGATACAGACCGACCGCTTGTTGGCTTCAAGCCGCGGGTAGGCACTCACAAGCCGCTTGACAAGTTCGAAGTAGTTGCTGGGCATGGGCTCGGCAGGCCATAGCCGAACTATTAAGTCCTTCATGGCTAGTTCGGCCGCCTTATGCAGCTCGACCAGCTGTTTCAGCTGGTTGCTAAAGGGCACTAGAAGTTCTGGTCCAAGGTATTGAGACCAAAACAGCTTCTTCATAGAGCTCCCTTCTTCGGCTCGATAAAATTCTACAGTATCTGATATGCTGCGCTGCAGATCCGCAAAAGCCCCTGGAGAGCACTCAATCCGGGTAATTAAAAGGAATGTTTCCTTCACATATCTGCTTTGCATAATGAAAGCCTTACCCGCCATAATCTTCTTGGCTGCCTGGATCTCCTGGAGGGCACCCTGGGCTTCGGCTCGGGCATCTTGTGCACTCTAGCGGGCCTTGGCAAGTTCGGACTCTTGAGTCTTGAAATCACGCTCCAAGGACTCGTACTTCTTAACGGCGTCCTAGAGCTCTTGGTGGACCTCGCTGACCCGGGCCCCCTGCTTCTCGCACGCGGCACATTCCTTGGCCACTTTGTCCTCAGCCTCGGCCAACACCTTCTTGAGGGCCGCTACCTCGGTCGTGGCCCCTAATAAAGTTCATTACACTTTAGTCATCACGAACCATTCATCCTTCCTAAATATGCGCGCATGTTAAATACATACCTTTTCTTTCCTCCAGCTGCTTCTTCACGAGGCCGAACTCTACCTCGGCCCGGTCTAGGTTCTGCTTTAGTCCGGAGACCTCCTCAGTATGAGAGGCAGCAGCCAGTAGCTACGCCTGCTTATTCACATAGACATATTATGTTAGACTCCTGCGAACATTATTTTGTTCCTCTGTTCGGTTTTTCCTTCCAAACATCGAACAGAGCATCAGGGGCTACTGTCTATACTGTGACAATATCTTTACAATTACATTACTTACCTCGAAGCCTGTTAGAAGGGTAGTGCAGGCTTCGGTCAACCCGCTTTTTGCTGCCTGGACCTTCCCAATCATCGTACCCATTAGGGGTACAGTGTTCGTCAACAATGGAAGCGCCTTTCAGCGCTTCCAGCAACCTGTCCGGTGCCTCCGGTTGGACAGAGGTCACCGGCATTATAGGCGCTTCCCTTCCCTTCGAAGGGGGTTTCTCACCTGATTCTGGAACCGTAGGGGTCTCCGGAATTATATTCGGATGAGGGCCGAATTGAATACGACCCCCATCGTCAGTATCCATGGGAGTCTGCTCTCCCGTGTGTCCGGCAGCCGAGGCTTCACCCTATGGCGCCTCGTGGACAACCGCCGGATTCTCTCCTGGGACGGGGATCCTTTGGGACGACACCTTGGCGCCGTCCAGATCCCGGGGAGAGGTGGCCGACAGAAGGGTCTCACTGTCCATCACAGACGGATCCAGCGAATCCTGTGAGGATAAGGACCGCTCGGGACTTGACCGAGTCGGACTGCAAATGCATAAATCAGCACAGTAAAACAAAAAAATAAAAAGGCCGGATACATGAACGTGTCTGGATACTTATAATTTGGCCAGGGGCTTGACTCTGGGCTCCCACCCCTCACCGCTATAGGCGGTCGCCGCGGAGTTGTCTAGAAGGGAAGTCTTCCCCCTCTTGGACGCCTCGGCCTCCCCATGTGTGGAGGCCGCCCTCTTCTCTCTCCCTCCTATAGGGGGGAATGGATTTCTTCTTCTTCCTCCTCCTCCTCCTTGTCGTCTTCGGTGACGGAGGAGTGAGCCTCGGCGTCTTCGGATGTCGCGTCCGAAGTACCCTTGTGGCGGAGACCACCTCTGGTCCCCTTGGCCTTCTTTTGGGCCTTCTTCTCCGGCACCTGGTAAGGCGCCGGAAACAACATCTTCGTCAGGAGCGGAGTCTCTGGGCCTTCGGGCAGCGGAGCCGAACAGTCGATCTACTCCGCTATCTCTATCCATTCCTGAAATAATCGATAGGGAGACTTAGATGCCTTCTTCTAATATGTGAGTAAAGGGTACACCTTGAAAGCATGAAAGGACTTGCCGGATTTGCAGGGTGAGTTAGGTCATGCCCACGATCCTCGTCCATGGCCGGCGGCACCTCGTTGGCCTTGAAGAGCACCTTCCACATATCTTCGTGCATAGTACCGAAGAGCTCTAACAGGGTCTGGTGCTTGGCCGGGTCATACTCCCACAGATAGCAAGTCCGGCATTGGCACGGAAGAATCCGGTGGACGAGCATAACCTCGACCATGTTGATGAGCTTGACTGTCTTGATTATCATACTCTGGACGCGCGTCTGGAGCACTGTCAGCTCGTCCGAAGAACCCCATGTCAGGTCCTTCTCTTGCCAGGAGGTGAGCCGCATCGGGACGCCGGATCCAAATGTGGGGGCCGCCGCCCCGTTGGTGTCGCGTGGCTCGGTGATGTAGAACCACCCCGACTGCCACCCTTTGACAGTATCCACAAAGGAGCCTTCGGGACAGGTGACATTGGGCATCTTGCCCACCATGGCGCCTCCGAACTCAGCTTGTTGGCCACTCACCACTTTGGGCTTCACATTGAAAGTCTTCAGCCATAGGCTGAAGTGGGGTGGGATGCGAAGGAAGGCCTCGCACACGACAATAAATGCCGAGATGTTCAGGATAGAGTTGGAGGCCAAATCATGGAAGTCCAGCCCGTAGTAGAACATCAGTCTACGGACAAACGGGTGGAGAGGGAATCCCAGCCCACAGACGAAGTGTGTGAGGAACACAACCCTCTCATAGGGCTCTGTGGTAGGGACGATCTGTCCCTTGGCCGGAAGTCGGTGAACGATTTCCTTGGCCAGGTACCCGGCCTCCCGGAGCTCCTTGATGTCCTTCTTCATGGAGGAGGCCATCCACTTGCCTCCAGCTCCAGACCGGGACATGATTGGAGTGCTTTTTTGGGCGGAGAAGGCGAGAGCTTGGGCGCTGGAACTCGAGAATGGATGGGCAGAGGAAGGAGAAGGCATGGGGTGAACAAGGATGAATCCTTGTCCCTTTATAAAGGCAGTAAAAGTCATGTGCCTCCCTGCTCGCCTTAAAATCCGCCTATTCCTGGAGAGTCATGCAGATGACATGGTTGGGTTACGCATGCCCGTATTGATGATAATCTCGTGATAAGGCGGCAGGAACTCTGCTTTGACAAGACGTGCCAATGAAACTGCACCTCGAAATACGGAGGGGTAGGCTAGAAAACGGTTCGAATAATGACAGGGCAGTGGCGTGAGGTCACGCCCCAAAAAGTTGTCAGCAGATTAGACTCGTGAAATATTATACTCTCTACGGTTGTGTGTGGTACTTGTTTTGTATAGCCGGACACGTTTCTATGTTCGGAGGGCTATGTTGGAGTATTCAGAGAAGGAACGCTCCTTGAAATATCGAAGACAATCTACGCGCCGGACTCATCGTCATTGAAGCCTGGTTCAGGGGCTACTAAGGTAGTCCTGGACTAAGGGGTCCTCGGATAGCCGAACTATATACTTTGGCCGGACTGTCGGACTATGAAGATACAAGATAGAAGACTTCATCCCGTGTCCGGATAGGACTCTCCTTTGCATGGAAGGCAAGCTTGGCGATTCAGATATGTAGATTCCTTTCTCTGTAACTGACTTTGTACAACCCTAGCCCCTCCCGGTGTATATATAAACCAGAGGTTTAGACTTCTAGGGTTTAGCGACAACAATCATAACCTCATAGGCTAGACTTCTAGGGTTTAGCCATTACGATATCGTGGTAGATCCACTCTTGTAGTACTCATATTCATCAAGATCAATCAAGCAGGAAGTAGGGTATTACCTCCATAAAGAGGACCCAAACCTGGGTAAACATTGTGTCCCCCGCCTCCTGTTACCATTAACCTCAGACGCACAGTTCGGGACCCCTACCCGAGATCCACTGGTTTTGACACCGACACCCGTCGCCCGCTCCGGTGCCACCGGGGCTCCGCCCGATTCGCCGGGCGCCCATGCCCATTAGCATGTTGCCCGCTAAGCCCCTAGGCCACTAACAACGGGGCCCCACGCCCCCTTTTCTTAAAAAAAGAAATAAGATAAATAGAAAAATATTATTTAATTATTTAATTAATTAGTAAGTCAATTAATTAACATTATTAGCTTAGTTAACTACCTAATTAACTGCTAATTAGCTAACGGGTCAATGGCAGGGGCCACACCCCTGTTGACCAGCCAAACGTTGACTGGTCAATTGGGTCCCCTTGGCCCACCTGTCAGACTCTGGTACACTTCTGTGTACGCAGAGCTAGGTACATGTAGCAATTTGTTATTTATTTCCGAATTAAAATAATTTCAAGATATTGCTAAAACTATAGAAATTCATAGAAAATAATCCTTAACTCGATGAAAATGTTTTATACATGAAAGTTGCTCAGAACGACGAGACGAATCCGACTACACGGTCTGTTCATCTGTCACATATCCCTAGCATACCGAACCTGCAACCTTCCCCCTCCGTTTCATCTTTCCGAAAATGCTTTGGGAAAACATTCCTGAATGTTTTCCCCCTTCACCTATATTATGTTGTACTGCGTTAGATCACCCCTAGCTTTGCTTGTTGACTTTTCATGTATCTTGTTTGCTTTTTATTTACTGTTTCTCCCCCTCTTCACTCCGATAGACCTCGAGATCACTGCTGATGCCTCTCTGATCGACTGCTTCAACGACGACCCTCCTTCTCGCCTGAGCAACTAGGCAAGCCCCCCTTTGATCATCCCGATATCGCCTATTCCATTCTCTCATGCTTGCATTAGATTTTGCTACTATAATTGATTGGTCTTATTCTGATGCATAGCCTACTTTTGTAACCTGCTTATTGCTACCTACCAGCTTATCCTAAACTGCTTAGTATAGGTTGGTTAGTGATCCATCAGTGACCCCCACTTGTTCTTGTTGCCCCTGCTTCATCATCGATGACTCGATAAACGTGATCGATGACCAGAGCCTAACACCTCACATCACATCACGCCCCTTTTGTTGCTCGACTCTGCAGAGCTACTATCGAGTGCCGAGGGTCATCCCTCATAACACTCTCCTGATGATAATTCTATAGTGTAGCTATTCGGTCGTGGTCAACGAGGGAGGTTCCTCTTTCACCATTCCAGATACGTCTCTGTCGTGCAACACCTCAAGTGTGAACCTCGAGGGTGGTTCCTCTTACGTTCACCTTGATGATTACATTGAGTGGAATCCACCGTGGGTGATTCCTCGGGTTTTCCCCTTGATGTTTGGACACACGGTTACCCGGACTTTACTTGAGACCATTGTTGAATTCGGGTCGGCCCTGAGGGTGCCCGCGAGTTGATGTGAAAGTCAGGCGGGACCAGAGAGCACCCACAAGTTTTCCACATGACACGGCCGGGCAGTCTGGGCCCTTGCCGTAAGTTCACGAGACAGGGCGACGGGGTCACATTATTGTGAGTCTCTTGTCGTCTCCGCGAGCCCCCAATGCACTAATGGTTTGGGTATTTGTTCTGAGTTGGCCTCTAGCCTTTACGCACTAACCACCACGCGAGAATAGTTATGGGCCTCGATGTCGTGGTATCAGCCGAAGCTTTGTCAGATGTCTAGTTCAGCATTATGGCACGGTTGGATCGTGCTGGCCATCCGAGGCGGTGCTCGTATCCACCGTGCACACAATGACTTGTAGTGCTGCGGGCGATGGGCCCAAGACCCCGGAGTGCTTAAGATGTAGACCGGCGGGGACCTCTCTGCTGAGCCTAGGTAGGGCTGCGACGTGTTGATCTTCCGAGGCCGGGCATTGACCCTAGAAAGGTGTGTCCGGCCAGAGTGATCGAGCGTGGTGGGTAACGTGGTGCACCCCTGCAGGGAAGTTATATATTCGAATACCGTGTCCACGGTAATGGACGTTCAGACTTATATCCTGATCTTATATAACTAGAAATGGATACTTGAGTTATGTGATGGATATGTGGCTCTGAGATTGCTTTCTCGTAGGGAGTCGAGGAAGAATCTCTGGGCGTTGTTTCTACAACATGTTTGTTAATTATAAACTGTTATTCTTTACTCTTCTACATGCTGTAGGATGCTTGGAGCTGCTTGAAGATGCTAGTCTTTGATAGGGTAGGCCTTCCCCCTCTATTCTGGAATTCTACAATTCAGTCCACAGATACAAACCATCCATTTGATACCAATGCATACTTAGTATAGATCTGATGCTTGCGAGTACTTTGGAGGAGTACTCACGGTCGCTTTGCTACCCCTTTTCCCCCTTCCTTCTTCTTTCCGGTTGATGCAACCAGATGGTGGATCCTTGGAGCCAGATGCCACCGTCGATGGGTGCTACTACATGGAGACCGCCGACAAACAGGAGTAGTTAGGAGGTCCCAGGCAGGAGGCCTTGCCTCTTCGATCGTGTTGCTTTTGTGCTAGCCTTCTTAAGGCAGTCTAGTTTAACTTATGTCTGTACTCAGATATTGTTGCTTCCGCCGACTCTTGTGTATCGAGCTATGTATTCAAGCCCTCGAGGCCCCTGGCTTGTAATATGAAGCTTGTATTATTTTTATTTCTGTCTAGAGTTGTGTTGTGATATCTTCCCATGAGTCCCTGATCTTGATCGTACACATTTGCGTGTAGGATTAGTGTACGATTGAATCGGGGGCGTCACAAGTTGGTATCAGAGCCGGCTGCCTGTAGGATCCCCCTTTCCAACTCCTTGGCCGAAGTTGAGTCTAGCATTTAGAAAATTAATTTACTAACATGGTTGTGTGGCTTACGAGACCACGTCGCCATGGGTGGTATTAGGATCTTTTATTCCTTGTCTACACTCCGGGACTCTGACCTCTCTTCTATTCGGGTTAAATGATTTTGTTAACTCTAACTCTAGGTTCTCATAAATACTTTCTCCCGGAGCGCTCCTCACTCTAGATTATTGCTTGCTGCATCGAAGGATTCCGAAGACACTCTCCGATGTTCTCTCGAGACTTTGTGCCCGTTGCTTTTGCAACAACCTACCACCGAAACATCACTATGGATAAATACATACTCCTGTCGTGCTTACTTCAATTCCCAGGTGATCTTGTTATTATAAGATACCCCGATATTCTCTCTTTTGTTCTGAGAATACCTTGTGCCTACTGCCTTGCAGTTCTTTGCCACATGAATACCCCTACAGATAATTACTCGCGCTTGCCAAGTATCCTTTTGTCCACAACTGTTCATTTGTTTCACAAAATTCTTTGGAATGCTATTCGTTCTTTAGAAAAACCTCAGTAGCCTATTACTCTTGTTCCTCCATGCTTACATTATGGTTACTTCCATGTGTCTAGCAATATTCTTTAAAATCCTTTGCGAATGACATCATTACCCTATTGTTTCAACATGTGTGTGAATGCACGCAATCGTCAGTTGTTCCCTGGAATTGTCCTTCCGGCTCAGATTTCACCCCTGACATTAGTTGGTGTTCGACAAATCAAACCTTAATTGATTTTTGATCTATGTCTATTCAACTTGTGTTTGATCAGAGCTCTTCCTCGGATCCCTCGATTTGGGAATCATAATTCCGTTGCATTTAAGCCTTGAGTTAGTCAGTTGTTTCTATAGTCTGATATTCTTACATTCTTTCTTCTTCCGGTGAAGTATCGATACTCACATAAGATCCTTTGTTGGATTTTATCTGACATCGTCTTCCATTATCAATAACCTTGTGAGCTTTTCCTCGGATACAAAATGCCTTTGGTTAATGGAATCCCTCACTCTTGTCAACCATACTCTGCTTCTGGGCTTGAGTTATTTACTCGTGAAGTTTGTGGTATAGGTTCCTAAGATGCCCCTATGGGTTGAACCTACGCCACCCCTAATCCGTTTGAACCCGAGAGTCTTCATGTGTCTTACTCTTCTCGTGCTTTCCTAGATAAAATATCAACACTACAACTTCATCGAAAGCGAGAAGTGAATAAAAGGTTATGCATTGAAGAAGTGGGAGTCGACCTTGAACTTTGTGTTCATGCCCATGGAAATGATGTAGATCATATCATGGGAGCTTCTTGTAAAAATAATTATCCCCTTGGTATAGATTCATCTTGTATTTTGTTTTGGTCCATTCCAACTGTGGTTCCTACCATGATTGTTCTCCTTTGAATCCAATTCTCGGACAAGTTAAAGTACCTCTATACTGTTCTACCTTCGAGTAAAACCCTCTGGTATCCCAAGAATATCACGGAACTACATAACTTCTTATGAGTTCTTCATCAACTATTAATTCTCGCCGATTCCAAGTTTCCACGGGTTCTGAGTTGTTAGATACTCGAGAACACCGATAACTGATTCGAGTCTACACTTTTCTTTCCATTGTTTCATTTAACCTTTCTTATAACCTAACATATCTCAGCAGTGATAATTCCCTGCTTATGTAAAGACCTTGGTGTGAAAACTTTGTCAGTAAGACCTTGTTACTATTGTTGATGACATTCCGGTAACCACCGAGGGATGAGAACTTTGCCTATTGGTCCGCCTCACCTTGCGAGCAGGAAAATGTTTTTGTTCGTCCCTCTCCCTTGGTACCAACATTGTTGCCAACATAACTGACAGGCTATCCTCTGACCTGCCTTGCTATCATGACCGTACGAAATGTTAGCACCCTTCCTGCTTTTAACCCACATGGTTGGCCCATAACCCATAGTTCCACAGGATCGAAACCTGACCCTCCTGTACATCCCTGTCTTCCAAAATTGTTCCTCACGCTTGGTTTTGTATGGGATTCATGAGCCACCTTCTTGTGATCTGTTCTAGTATGAGATGCAATACTTATTCTCAATGCTCTGAACCCCTTCACACTCTGTTACGGGCATTGAACGATTGTCCATCCGCTTGAAGCTTCTTATTGCACCTTCTAGCCTTGCTCTCGCTGACTTTCTTGAATTTCAACTCAAGAGATGCCTCTATGCCACGTTCGCGAGATAGCCCCCAGGTACCTATCTTGTGTTGAGCCCCGTCCTTCCCCAGTCTTTCCCCCTTACTGCACCCCTTAAATCTCGGGACGAGATTTCTTGTAGTGGAGGAGAATTGTGCCACCAAAATAATTAAGCTACAGTAAATCCCTGCTAATTGTGCGATGTCATCACATTATTTTAGCTAATCCTCACTTGATCCAAATCGTTGTTCATATTCAAACTCGAATTTAAAGTCAAAAATTTAAATTTGCCAAACCTGAAAACAAAAATGTTCAAAGTGTGGCAAATAATCCCTAGGTATTTGTCATGTTGGAACCAACCTCTTTTGGATTCCGAAAGTGCCCCTGGAAATGATTTGGTGGTCAAGCGGCTTTTAAAATTGGACCTTTCGAATTTCTAAAAATGGTTAGACAACTCCTTTTGGACCCAAACTTTTTGTGGCATTGGGCCAGGTGATAACACTAATTTAATAGTTTGTTATACAATTTATAAAACTAAAGTAAATAGTAAATAAAGTAGAAAACTAATAAAAAGAAAAGTTAAAAGCACAAAGAAAAGGCCCTTCCCCACTAGGCCTCGGCCCAGCTGGCTCCCCCAGCCAGGCCGGCCCACTCCCCCATGATTGCCCCCTCCTCTCTGTTCACGGGAGGCTCGTGGCCACAGCCGATGGCTGCCATGGCCGCGACCATCGCCGTGGCGCCCATCCACCGGCGTCGCCCCCCTATTTAGCCAACACCTCTCCCCCGTCGTGAACCCTAGCTACTCTTTCCCACCTCCTCATATCCGCCCCCTCGGCCCTGTTCACCATCACTGCCTTCTGCCCGAGGGCGCCCGACACCGTCGTCACCATGATTACCGATGCACGTGCCCTCTCCGACCTCCCCGCCACCTAGGAGCTCGTTCGTGAGCTCCGCTGGGCGCCACTGCTTCGTCTACGACCAGAGGTTTGGGCCGGAGCGCCCCATCGTCACCGTCACCTTCGCCTTCTCCGTCGGACGCCACCCCTGCCCCGTCGTGGATCGCCAGCAACTGTGTCGTGCTTCCGCGCTACTAAGCTCCCGCCGGCCACCGTGTGCCTCAACATGAGCCCCCCTTCGAATCCCCCGCTCTCCCCCGTTCCTCCCGTTTCCGTAGTTGCCGTAGGCCGATACTCACTGCGCCTCGGCTCTATTCCAAGTGCACTCGCCCGCAACTACGACCGTGCTGTGACTTCTGTTGCTCCTTCCTAAACGCGCTGCCGCCATGCCCCCTACTCCTCCCTCCGCTTGCACCTGTAGCTCCTCACTGCCGCACTGCTCACTGCTGTTGTTGCTGCCGTGCACACATGGACCCACCCGCATGCCTGCAACCCCTGCTACTGCTCTTGTCGTGCTGCTGCTCGCCTTGCCGCTCGAGCCGCCCACTACGTCGGTTAGCCGCGACAGCGACCCTCTCCTGGCCAGCGCCTCCGCCACACAGCTCCGGCCAACTATGCCTCGCTGCCGCAGCCATCCCGTGCTGGCCGTTCTCCCCGCGCCCGCGCGCCGCCTCCCCGCCGCCTAGTGCTGGTCCCCGCCCCGCTCGCCTGCCAGGCGCACACCACCGCGCTGCCCTCGTCTAGCACCACCCGCTGCACCCCCCTGGCCACGCGATCCGGCGCCCGTTGAGGGAGTCCTGGACTAAGGGGTCCTCGGACAGTCATACTATATACTTTGGCCGGATTGTTGGACTATGAAGATACAAGAGAGAAGACTTCATCCCGTGTCCGGATGGGACTCTCCTTTGCATGGAAGGCAAGCGGTGATTCGGATATGTAGATTCCTTTCTCTGTAACCGACTTTGTAGAACCCTAGCCCCTCCTTTGTAGAACTGGAGGGTTTAGACTTGTAGGGTTTAGCCACAACAATCATAACCTCATAGGCTAGACTTCTAGGGTTTAGCCATTACAATCTCGTGGTAGATCCACTCTTGTAATACTCATATTCATCAAGATCAATCAAGCAGGAAGTAGGGTATTACCTCCATAGAGAGGGCCTGAACCTGGGTAAACATTGTGTTCCCGCCTCCTGTTACCATTAGCCTTAGACGCACAGTTCGGGACCCCCTACCCGATATCCGCCGGTTTTGACACCGACATTGGTGCTTTCATTGAGAGTTCCGTTGTGACGTTGGAGATAGGCTTGATAGCTCCATCAATCATCTACAACAACACAGTCCAGGAGGAACCTTCCTCCCCGGACAAATCTTTGTATTTGGAGGCATCACACTGTGGGCCAACTCACTTGGCCATCTAGAGCAGATCGATAGCTACGCCCCTGGCCATCAGGTCAGATTTGGAAGCCTAAATTTTGTGGCCGATATCCGCAGAGATTTGATCTTCGATGGATTCGAGCCCATAATGGTTGTCCTCGGCCGCCACGGTGAACATGACCTAGATCTGTCATCTGGCCGTGCACAGGAGATAGCGCCTATGACCGCCCTGGCCTTAGAGCCAGTGCGGACTGCGTCGTCTGAAGACGGGAAGCTCAACCCCGCCACGGATGCCGCAGACTCAACGGCGATCGAGCCGCACACAGACCCAACATCAGGCTGGGCTTGTATCACCGGAACCCTAGACTCATCTCCGGCCACGGGTTCCGGACCGCGCGCATCCGCATCCATCGAACCAGATTGGGCGCCGGTCTTGGAGTTCAGCTCCGCGGACATTTTCCTTCACTCGCCTTTTGGCAACGTGTTAAGCTCATTAAGATCCCTCTCCTTGTCGGGGGACTCTCCGTCGAATTATGTCCGGTGATACGTCCATTTTGCATCATGCTTTTATATCAATATTTATTGCATTATGGGCTGTTATTACACATTATATAACAATACTTATGGCTATTCTTTCTTATTTTACAAGGTTTACCATGAAGAGGGGGAATGTCGGCAGCTGGAATTCTGGCTGGAAAAGGAGAAAACATTGGAAACCTATTCTGCACTGCTCCAAAAATCCTGAAACTCCACGAAACTTATTTTTTGAATTAATAAGAATTATTGAGCAGAAGAAACACCTCAGGGGGCCCACACCCTGGCCAGGAGGGTGGAGGGCGCGTCCACCCCTACTGGGCGCGCCCCCTGTCTCCTGGGACCCCTGGTGGCCCTCCATTCTCCATCTTCTGTTAGAAGAAGGCTTTTACCCTAGAAAAAATCGTGGGCAAGCTTACGTGACGAAACTCTGCCGCCACAAGGCGGAACCTTGGCGGAACCAATCTAGGGCTCCGGCGGAGCTGTTCTGCCAGGGACACTTCCCTCTGGGAGGGGGAAATCAGCACCATCGTCATCACCAACGATCCTCTCATCAGGAGGGGGTCAATCTCCATCAACATCTTCACCAGCACCATATCCTCTCAAAACCCTAGTTCATCTCTTGTATGCAATCTTGTATCAAAACCACAAATTGGTACCTATGGGTTGCTAGTAGTGTTGATTAGTCCTTGTAGTTGATGCTAATTGGTTTACTTGGTGGAAGATCATATGTTCAGATCCTTTATGCATATTATTACTCCTCTGGTTATGAACATGAATATGCTTTGTGAGTAGTTATGTTTGTTCCTGAGGACATGGGTGAAGAATTGCTATTAGTAGTCATGTGAATTTGGTATTCGTTCAAAATTTTGATGAGATGTATGTTGTCTTTCCTCTAGTGGTGTTATGTGAACATCGACTACATGACACTTCACCATTATTTGGGCCTAGAGGAAGGCATTGGGAAGTAATAAGTAGATGATGGGTTGCTAGAGTGTCAGAAGCTTAAACCCTAGTTTATGCGTTGCTTCGTAAGGGGCTGATTTGGATAAATATGTTTAATGCTGTGGTTAGGTTTACCTTAATACTTCTTTTGTAGTTGGGGATGCTTGCAATAGGGGTTAATCATAAGTGGGATGCTTGTACAAGTAAGGGCAGTACCCAAGCACCGGTCCACCCACATATCAAATTATCAAAGTACCGAACGCGAATCATATGAGCGTGATGAAAACTAGCTTGACGATAATTCCCATGTGTCCTCGGGAGCTCTTTTCTCATTATAGGAAATTGTCTAGGATTATACTTTGCTACAAAAAGGATTGGGCCACCTTGCTGCACTTTATTTAATTTCATTGCTTGTTACTCTTTACAATTTATCTTATCACAAAACTATTGGTTACCTACAATTTCAGTGCTTGCAAAGAAAACCGCTTATCATTTACTTCTGCTCCTCGTTGGGTTCGACACTCTTACTTATCGAAAGGACTACGATAGATCCCCTACACTTGTGGGTCATCAAGACTCTTTTCTGGAGCCGTTGCCGGGGAGTGTAGCACTTTTGGTGAGTGGAACTTGGTAAGGAAACATTTATATAGTGTGCTGAAATTTTCTGTTACTTGTCACTATGGAAACTAATCCTTTGAGGGGCTTGTTCGGGGTATCTTCACCCCGACCAGAAGGGCAAAGAGTTTCTACTCAACCTACTAAACTTTTTGAAAATATTTAGTTTGATATTCCTTCGGGTCTGATAGAGAAACTGCTAGCTAATCCATTTGCAGGAGATGGAACATTGCATCCCGATTTACACCTTATCTTTGTGGATGAAGTTTGTGGATTATTTAAGCTTGCACGTATTCCCGATGATGTTGTAAAAAGGAAGGTCTTCCCTTTATCTTTGAAGGGAGATGCATTGACGTGGTATAGTCTATGTGATGATACAAGATCTTGGAATTATAAATGATTGAAGTTGGAATTTCACCAGAAGTTCTATCCTATGCATCTTGTTCATCGTGATCGTAATTGCATATATAATTTCTAGCCTCACGAAGGAGAAAGCATCGCTCAAGCTTGGGGGAGGCTTAAATCAATGTTATATTCATGCCCCAATCATGAGCTCTCTAGAGAAATGATTATCCAAAAATTTTATGCTGGTCTTTCTCTCAATGATCACAACCTGCTTGATACTTCCTGTGTTGGTCCTTATATGCTGAAGACTATTGAATTCAAATGGGACTTATTGGAAAGAATTAAACGCAACTATGAAGATTGGGGTTCCGACGATGGTAAGGAGTCAAGTATGACACCTAAGTTTGATTGTGTTAAATCTTTTATGGATACCGATGCTTTTCGTGGATTTAATTAGCGCTAAATATGGACTTGACTCTGAGATAGTAGCTTCTTTCTGTGAATCTTTTGCTACTCACGTTGATCTCCCTAAAGAGAAGTGGTTTAAATATAATCCTCTCGTTGAAGTAAAAGTAGTTGCACCTATTACAGTTGACGAAAAGGCTGTCACCTATAGTGATCCTATTGTTCCTACTACTTATGTTGAGAAACCTCCTTTTCCTGTTAGGATAAAGGATCATGCTTAAACTTTGACTGTTGTTCGTAGGAGTAATACTAGGACTTACACACCTCCTGAGCAAATCAAAGATGAACCTAGTATTTCTATGGTTAAAGATCTCTTGGATGATGATTTAGATGGGCATGCTATTTATTTCTGTGGTGAGACTGCTAATATTGCTAGACCAGATACTAAGATACATAGACCTGTGGTAGGCATGCATGTTATTTCTGTTAAAATAGGAGATCATTGTTATCATGGTTTATGTGATATGGGTGCTAGTGGTAGTGCAATACCCTATGGCTTATATAAAGAAATTATGCATGATATTGCACCCGTTGAATTGGAAGGTATTGATGTTACCATTAAGCTTGCTAACAGGAATACCACTAAACCAGTTGGGATAGTTAGAGATGTTGAAGCCCTGTGTGGGAAGGTTAAATGTCCTAATGATTTTCTTGTTCTTGGTTCCCCACAAGATGACTTTTGTCCCATTATATTTGGTAGACCCTTCTTGAATACAATTAATGCTAAGACTGAATGTGAAAAGGATACTGTTACAATTGGCTTAGAGGGTATGTCTCATGAGTTTAATTTTGCTAAGTTTCATAGACAACCTCGTGATAGAGAATCACCTAGTAAGGATGAGATTAATGATCTTGCTACTATTGCCGTGCCTCCTACTGATCCGCTAGAACAATATTTGCTTGACCATGAAAATGATATGCTTATGAAGGAAAGAAGGGAAATAGATGAAGTGTTCCTTAAATAGGAACCTATGCTAAAACACAACCTTCCCGTTGAAATTCTTGGGGATCCCCCTCCACCCTAGGGTGATCCCATGTTTGAACTCAAACCATTACCTGATAATCTTAAGTATGCTTATCTTGATGAAAAGAAAATATATCCTGTTATTATTAGTGCTAACCTTTTAGAGCAAGAAGAAGAAATATTATTGAAAACTCTAAAGAAGCACCGTGCTACTATTGGATATACTCTGGATGACCTCAAGGGCATTAGTCCCACGTTATGCCAAGACAAAATTAATTTGGAGGCCGATGCTAAACCGGTTAGAGATCCTCAACGACGACTGAATCCCAAAATGAAAGAAGTGGTAAGAAAGGAGATACTAAAGCTGCTTGAGGCAGGTATAATTTATCCCATTGCTGATAGTGATTGGGTAAGCCCTGTCCATTGTGTTCCTAAAAAGGGAGGTGTTACTGTCGTTCCTAATGATAAAGATGAATTGATCCCGCAAAGAATTATTACAGGTTATAGGATGGTGATTAATTTCTGTAAATTAAATAAAGCTACTAAGAAAGATCATTACCCTTTACCTTTTATTGATCAAATGCTAGAAAGACTATCCAAACACACACATTTTTGCTTTCTAGATGGTTATTCTGGTTTCTCTCAAATACCCGTGTTAGCGAGGGATCAATCTAAAACTACTTTTACTTGCCCTTTCGATACTTTTGCTTATAGACGTATGCCTTTTGGTTTATGTAATGCACCTGCTACCTTTCAAAGATGTATGATGGCTATATTCTCTGACTTTTGTGAAAAGATTTGTGAGGTATTCATGGATGACTTCTCCGTTTATGGATCCTCTTTTGATGATTGCTTGAGCAACCTTGATCGAGTTTTGCAGAGATGCGAAGACACTAGTCTCGTCTTGAATTGGGAAAAGTGCCACTTTATGGTTAATGAAGGCATTGTCTTGGGGCATAAGATTTCTGAGAGAGGTATTGAAGTTGATAAGGCTAAAGTTGATGCTATTGAAAAGATGCCATGTCCCAAGGACATAAAAGGTATAAGAAGTTTCCTTGGTCATGCCGGTTTTTATAGGAGGTTCATTAAGGACTTTTCTAAAATCTCTAGGCCTCTGAATAATTTATTGCAAAAAGATATTCCTTTTGTCTTTGATGATGATTGTGTAGAAGCTTTTGAAATACTTAAGAAAGCTTTGATCACTGCGCCTATTGTTTAGCCACCTAATTGGAATTTACCTTTTGAAATTATGTGTGATGCTAGTGATTATGTTGTAGGTGCTGTTCTAGGGAAAAGAGTCGATAAGAAATTGAATGTTATCCAACATGCTAGTAATACTCTTGATACTGCCCAAAGAAATTATGCTACCACTGAAAAAGAGTTCTTAGCAGTTGTGTTTGCTTGTGATATGTTTAGACCTTATATTGTTGATTCCAAAGTTACTATTCACACTGATCATGCTGCTATTAAATATCTTATGGAAAAGAAAGATGCTAAGCCTAGACTCATTAGATGGGTTCTCTTGCTCCAAGAATTTTATTTGCATATTATTGATAGAAAGGGAGCTGAGAACCCCGTTGCAGACAACTTGTCTAGGTTAGAGAATGTTCTTGATGACCCACTACCCGTTGATGATAGCTTTCCTGATGAACAATTAGCGGTCATTAATGCTTCTCGTACTGCTCCTTGGTATGTTGATTATGCTAATTACATTGTTGCTAAATTTATACTACCTAGTTTCACATACCAGCAAAAGAAAAAGTTCTTCTATGATTTAAGACATTACTTCTGGGATGACCCACACCTTTATAAAGAAGGAGTAGATGGTGTTAGAGTCATGTTGTGATGCCATGTTGTATTTGCACATATCGAGCATATTGTGTGTATGTTATTGAAATGCTTGGTATGTGTGGGATCTGACTATCTAGTTGTTTATCCTTAGTAGCCTCTCTTACCGGGAAATGTCTCCTAGTGCTTCCACTGAGCCATGGTAGCTTGCTACTGCTCCGGAACACTTAGGCTGGCCGGCATGTGTCCTTCGTCGTTCCTGTGTCTGTCCCTACGGGAAAATGTCACGCGATGAATACCGGAGTCCTGTTAGCCCGCTACAGCCCGGTTTACCGGAGTCCTACTAGCCCAGTGCAACAGCCTGGATTCACTCGCTGATGACCGAGACGTTCGATGATGGGTCATGTATGCCTGTCCTTGTAAGTTAGTGCCACTTTGGGTTCACGACTAGCCATGTCAGCCCGAACTCCTTGTCATATGGATGCTAGCGACACTATCATATACGTGTGCCAAAAGGCGCAAATGGTCCCGGGCAAGGTAAGGCGACACCCGTGGGAATACCGTGCGTGAGGCCGCAAAGTGATATGAGGTGTTACATGCTAGATCGATGTGCCATTGAGTCGGGGTCCTGACAGCTTTGGTATCTTAGACGTTGTGTACCTGATCACGAACAGGAACGGATCCTACGCAAGTGTCACTCTGAATCCTATGGAGGACACCACGCTGGTGATAGAACTGCACATAAGGTACTGCAATCTAGTTTTTATTGGCATACTGTCTTCAAAGATGCTCGTAAGTTTGTCTTATCTTGTGATGAATGTCAAAGAATTTGTAATATTAGTAGACGTCAAGAAATGCCTATGAATTATTATCTTGTTATTGAACCGTTTGATCTTTGGGGCTTTGATTATATAGGACCTTTTCCTGCCTCTAATGGTTATACACGTATTTTAGTTGCTGTTGATTACGTTACTAAGTGGGTAGAAGCTATTCCAACTAGTAGTGTTGATCATAACACTTCTATTAAAATGCTTAAAGAAGTTATTTTTCCGAGGTTTGGAGTCCCTAGATATCTTATGACTGATGGTGGTTCACATTTTATTCATGGTGCTTTCCGTAAGATGCTTGCTAAGTATGATGTTAATCATAGAATCACATCTCCTTATCATCCACAGTCTAGTGGTCAAGTAGAGTTGAGCAATAGAGAGCTCAAATTAATTTTGCAAAAGACTATCAATAGATCTAGAAAGAATTGGTCCAAAAAACGTGATGATGCATTATAGGCCTATAGAAGTTCTTACAAAAATCCTATGGGTATGTCTCCATATAAGATGGTTTTGGAAAAGCATGTCATTTACCTCTTGAACTTGAACATAAAGCATATTGGGCTATTAAAGAGCTCAACTATGACTTCAAACTTGCCGGTGAAGAGGTTGTTTGATATTAGCTCACTTGATGAATGGAGAACCCAAGCCTATGAGAATGCCAAGCTATTCAAAGAAAAAGCCAAACGCTAGCATGATAAAAGGATACAAAAGCATGAGTTTAACGTAGGTGATTATGTGTTATTATGCAACTCTCGTTTAAGCTTTTTTGCAGGAAAACTTCTCTCTAAATGGGAAGGTCCTTACGTTATCGAGGAGGTCTATCATTCTGGTGCCATAAAAATCAACATCTTGGAAGGCACAAGTCCGAGGGTGGTGAACGGTCAAAGAATTAAACATTATATCTCAGGTAATCCTATCAATGTTGAAACTAATATTATTGAAACCGTAACCCCGGAGGAATACATAAGGGACACTTTCCAGTACATTCTAGGCTCCTAAAAGGAATAGGTATGTGGTACGGTAAGTAAACCGACTCCAAAACAATTCTAATGGCAATTTTTATCAGTTTTGGACTATTTAAGAATTTTAGGAAGAAAGAAGTAATCCGGGAAGGACACGAGGCCTCCAGGAGGGTGGAGGGCGCGCCCACCCTTCCTGGGCGCGCCTCCCTGTCTCGTGGCCACCTCGTGTGCCTCCCGGACTCCGTTTTCTTCCACGTTACGTATTTTGGTCAGAGAAATTCATTATATAAACTCTCGAAGGTTTTGACCACCGTATCACACAAATATCCTCTATTTTTGTTTCGAGCTGTTTCTGTTTCAAATCTAGAGCATCATGACGTCTCCAAGCGCTCCCAAGGACAAGTTTTTCGAGAGGGTTATCAACCCCTATCTCGCGGAGGTGCTTCAACACCCTAAAACCATTGAGATGCGTGAGGGGGTGCTGCACATCCGCGATGTGGAGGGACCAAGGTGTACCGGAAGCATGGAGACAAGCTCGAAGCCACGGAGCAGCAAGTCTTTAAGTGCCAAGGGATGGTGGAGCATGGACTCAACGCCAACCAGATGATGATCACGGAGTTTACCAACAACCACAAGCTAGATGCCAAAGTCATTGGGGAGACCATCTTCAAGCTTCAAGAGAAAATCGAGCACCTCCAAGCCCAGATCTATGACCTGCAAAACCAGAACTATGAGTATGAATATAGATTCAAGAGGATGAGTTTGGCTGCAGATTTAAGGATCCCGGAGACTCGATCATCCTTCTATGATGGTGAACCTATGCCTTGGAAGATGGACGACAAGCCTACATCATCAACAACTCCTACTTCACCACGTCCGAGAACATAATCACATGGGTATGGGCACTCCCCTTGGCAACTGACAAGCTTGGGGGAGGTGCCCCGGTATCGTATCACCATCACACTCCTATCTTTACCGTTTTATTTAGTTTGATCCTTTCATCAGTTTCCTGATCTAGTAGATTAAAGTTTTAGTATCAAGTAGTTTTGAGTTTTACTTTGTGATCTCTTTATGTAATCGAGTCCGTGAGCTATCTATAATAAAGATTAGTGTTGAGTCAACGGCTTTGATATCTTGCTATGATCTTGAGAAAGTAGAAAGAATAAAAGAGTTCATATTAATATTATGGATAGTAATGACTTCATACATAGAAAGTATGAGGCTTAAAAGTTGTTGAGAGTTGATAAACGTAGTTTTGGTCATCATTGCAATTAATAGGAAGTAATAAGGAAAGAGGGGTTCACATACAAATATATTATCTTGGACATCTTTTACGATTGGGAGCACTCATTAAGTATGACATGCTAAAAGAGTCGACGTTGGACAAGGAAGACAATGTAATGGTTTATGTTTTCTCACATCTCAGTTAAAGTATATTGTCATTGACCTTCCAAACATTTTGAGCTTGCCTTTCCCCCTCATGCTAGCCAAATTCCTTGCACCAAGTTGAGATACTACTTGTGCTTCCAAATACCCTTAAACACAGTTTTGCCATGAGATTCTACCATACCTACCTATGGATTGAGTAAGACCCTTCAACTAAGTTGTCATGTTGCAGGCAATAAAAATTGCTATCTAAATATGTATGACTTATTAGTGCGGATAAAATAAGCTTTATACGATCTTGTTATGGAAGCAATAAAAGCGACAGACTGCATAATAAAGGTCCACATACAATGGGCAATATAAAGTGACGTTCTTTTGCATTAAGATTTTATGCATCCAACCCTAAAAGCTCATGACAACCTCTGCTTCCCTCTGCGAAGGGCCTATCTTTTACTTTATGTTTTTACTTTATGCTTGAGTCAAGGTGATCTTCACCTTTCCCTTTTTTCATTTTATACTTTGGCAAGCTCCTCGTGTTTGAAAGTTCATGATATATATGTCCAATTGGATGTAACACAATAAGCCCCTATCTTTCTCAGTGTCTGGTTGAAACTCCATAACCACAAGTATTGCGTGAGTGTTAGCAATTGTAGAAGACTACATGATAGTTGAGTATGTGGACTTACTGAAAAGCTCTATTCTTGACTCTTTCTGATGTTATGATAAATTGCAATTGCTTCAATGACTGAGATTATAGTTTGTTAGCTTCCAATGAAGTTTCTGAACCATACTTGACATTGTGAATTGATCGTTACTTGAGCATAAGAAATCATATGACAAAATCTATTTATGTTGTTGTTATAAGAATGATCATGATGCCCTTATGTCCGTATTTTATTTTTATCGACACCTCTATCTCTAAACATGTGGACATATTTTTCGATATCGGCTTCCGCTTGAGGACAAGCGAGGTCTAAGCTTGGGGGAGTTGATACGTACATTTTGCATCATGCTTTTATATCAATATTTATCGCATTATGGGCTGTTATTACACATATATTTGAATACTTATGGCTATTCTCTCTTATTTTACAAGGTTTACCATGAAGAGGGGGAATGTCGGCAGCTGGAATTCTGGCTGGAAAAGGAGCAAACATTGGAAACCTATTCTGCACTGCTCCAAAAAGCCTAAAACTCCATGAAACTTACTTTTGGAATTAATAAGAATTATTGAGCGGAAGAAACACCTCAGGGGGCCCACACCCTAGCGAGGAGGGTGGGGGGGCCCCACCCCTACTGGGCGCCCCCTGTCTCCTGGGCCCCTGGTGGCCCTCTGGTGGCCCTCTGGTGTCCATCTTATGCTATATGAAGGCTTTTACCCTAGAAAAATCGAGGGCATGCTTACGGGACGAAACTCTGCCGCCACGAGGCAGAACCTTGGCGGAACCAATCTAGGGATCCGGCGGAACTGTTTTGCAGGGGACACTTCCCTCCGGGAGGGGTAAATCATCACCATCGTCATCACCAACGATCCTCTCATCGGGAGGGGGTCAATCTCCATAAACATCTTCACCAGCACCATCTCCTCTCAAAACCCTAGTTCATCTCTTGTATCCAATCTTGTATCAAACCACAAATTGGTACATGTGGGTTGCTAGTAGTGTTGATTACTCCTTGTAGTTGATGCTAATTGGTTTACTTGGTGGAAGATGATATGTTCAGATCCTTTATGCATATTATTACTCCTCTGATTATGAACATGAATATGCTTTGTGAGTAGTTACGTTTGTTCCTGAGGACATGGGTGAAGTCTTGCTATTAGTAGTCATGTGAATTTGGTATATGTTTGATATTTTGATGAGATGTATGTTGTCTTTACTCTAGTGGTGTTATGTGAACGTCGACTACATGACACTTCACCATTATTTGGGCCTAGAGGAAGGCATTGGGAAGTAATAAGTAGATGATGGGTTGCTAGAGTGACAGAAGCTTAAACCCTAGTTTATGCGTTGCTTCGTAAGGGGCTGATTTGGATCCATATGTTTAATGCTATGGTTAGGTTTACATTAATACTTATTTTGTAGTTGCGGATGCTTGTAATAGGGGTTAATCATAAGTGGGATGCTTTTCCAAGTAAGGGCAGTACCCAAGCACCGGTGCACTCACATATCAAATTATCAAAGTACCGAACGCGAATCATATGAGCATGATGAAAACTAGCTTGACGATAATTCCAATGTGTCCTCGGGAGCTCTTTTCTCATTATAAGAAATTGTCCAGGCTTATCCTTTGCTACAAAAAGGATTGGGCCACCTTGCTGCACTTTATTTACTTTCATTGCTTGTTACTCGTTACAATTTATCTTATCACAAAACTATCTGTTACCTACAATTTTAGTGCTTGCAGAGAAAACCTTACTGAAAACCGCTTATCATTTCCTTCTGCTCCTCATTGGGTTTGACACTCTTACTTATAGAAAGGACTACAATAGCTCCCCTACACTTGTGGGTCATCATCCAGCTCGAATGGGAAGTGGGTGATGAGGAAATTCGTTACCCACCCACCACCCACTTTATAGCCACTGTCGACGACTTAACCGACATGCTTGACTACGACTCCGAAGACATCGACGGTATGGACAATGATGCCGGAGAGTATAAAGAACCACTGCCTATAGGGCGTTGGACAGCCACCTCCTTGTACGACATATACATGGTGGATACACCCAAAGAAAACTACGGCGACGATGAAAATCCAGTCGAGGATAAACCTTCTGAGATACAACCGAAGCGTCGACATCAGCGCCGCCGCTCTAAGCCACGCTGCAGTAAAAACAGCAATATCGTCACAGAAGAGGACAATACTCCGGACGGTGCCGAAAACAATGAAGACCCCATTGAACCGACCTCCGGACAGGAGGAACGGGAGGTTGGGCAAGTCAGCCCTGGCGAACAGGCCATGAACGAAGACTCGGAGGATAGCGAGTACCTTTCGCTCTCCGAGGACGAGGTTAGCCTCGGTGACGACGATTGCATCGTGCCTGAAGAGCCCGCCGAACAGGAACGCTTTAAGCGTCAGCTAATTGCCACTGCAAGAAGCCTGAAAAAGAAGCAACAGCAGCTTCAAGCTGATCAAGATTTGCTCAATGAAAGATGGACTGATGTCCTGGCAGTCGAGGTATGGCATCAAGCGCCCAACCAAAAGCTAACCGAAGCGCAAACTGTTACCACAGTTTAATGACGAGGCGCTGGAGCCATCCTACCAAGGTACAATGCGGCTGACCGACCACCACATGGCCGAGACAAAGCGGCACCTCGAGCCAAACACCAGCCCGCACCACCTCGCCTAACAAACAGAAATACAAGAGCTCAGGGATATACACATGACCTGCGATGCGATTTGGAAAAAGAGCAGGTCAGACAAGATCAATCTATGGATCATGGGGGCGTGCCTCGACACACGATGATGGCCATCCGGCTGAACGTGACAAACATAACCACTTCCGGGCCGAAAACCGCGGACGAGATCCATCCGAGCTATGTCACTACTTGGCCCGATATAGAGGCGCGGCATACCCCCTTTGCTTTACCAACGAATTTATGGGATATGATTTCCCAGAAGGGTTTAAACCAGTGATCATCGAATCATATGATGGCACAACAGACCCCGCAGTGTGGATTGAGGACTTCCTTCTCCACATTCATATGGCCCGCGGTGACAATATTCATGCCATCAAGTACCTCCCGCTTAAACTCAAGGGACTAGCTAGATACTGGTTAAACAGTCTGCCCGAAAACTCTATTGGTAGCTGGGAGGATTTGAAGGACGCCTTCCTCGACAACTTCCAAGGCACATATGTCCGACCTCCAGATGCCGATGACCTAAGTCACATAATCCAACAGCCCGGAGAGTCAGCCAGGAAATTCTGGACTCGGTTCCTAACTAAAAGAACCAGATCGTCGACTGTCCGGACGCCGAGGCCCTAGCAGCCTTTAAGCACAACATTCGCAAGGAATGGCTGGCCAGACACCTCGGCCAGGAAAAACCGAAGTCCATGTCAGCCCTTACGGCACTCATGACCCGCTTCTGTGCGGGCGAAGATAGTTGGCTAGCACGTAGCAATAACAATACAAGCAAATCTGGTACTTCTGAAGCCAGAAACAGCAATGGCAAGCCCCATCGGAATAGACATAAGCGCCGAAACAACGGTGACAACACCGAAGACACGACGGTCAATGCCAGATTCAGTGGCTCTAAGTCCGGTCAACGGAAGAAGCCATTTAAGGGAAATAATCCGGGCCCGTCCAGTTTGGACCACATACTAGATCGGCCATGCCAAATCCATGGCAGTCCTGATAAACCAGCCAATCATACCAATAGGGAATGTTGGGTTTTCAAACAAGACGGCAAGTTAAATGCCAAGAATAAGGAGAAAGGGTCGCAAAGCGATGATGATGACAAGGAACCCTGACCATCGAACACAGGGGGACAGGAGAAATTTCCCCCCCAAATTAAAACGATGAACATGATATACGCCACCTTATCCCCAAGAGGGAGCGCAAGCGTGCACTCAGGGATGTCTACACGATGGAGCCAGTTGCCCCAAAGTTCAACCCATGGTCCTTTTGTTCGATCACCTTCGATCGCAGGGACCATCCGACTAGTATCCGTCATGGCGATTCAGCCGCACTTGTCCTTGACCCAATTATCGACGGATTCCACCTCACGCGAGTCCTCATGGAAGGTGGCACCAGCCTGAACCTGCTCTGTTAGGATACAGTTCAAAAAATGGGTATCGACCCCTCAAGGATCAAGCCCATAAACACCACCTTTAAAGGTTTCATACCAGGTGCAGAGGCCTGTTGTACGGGCTCAATCACACTCGAAGTGGTCTTCGGATCCCCAGATAATTTCCAATGGGAAGAGTTAGACTTCGATATCGTCCCCTTCCGTAGTGGCTATCATGCACTGCTCGGACGAACCGCATTCGCTTGATTCAATGCGGTGCCGCACTACGCCTACCTCTAGCTCAAGATGCCTGGACCGCGGTGTTATCACAGTAAATGGAAACAAGGAGCGCTCCCTCCGTACTGAGGAGCACACCGCGACCCTTGCAGCAGAAGTACAGAGTAGTCTTTTTAGGCAGAACCTCAATTCAGTAGTAAAGCCCCCGGACACCGTCAAGAGAGTTCGGACTACTCTACAGCAGGACGATCCAGTTCGTCCAGAGCTTGACTAGAAATTTGGCCTCCGTCCCAGTCCAAATCAAGCGATGACATTGTGCCGCGCGTACATAACTACACACTTAAAATACCATGGGCATGGACGGAGGCACAACTAGACCATGATCCATAATGCGGCTCAACTGCCCTGGGTCCGCACACCTTCACTTTTTCTTTTTCATTTTAGTTTTTTCCCTTCTCGAGGCTTTTCTGATAACCTGATCATCGGACCTATCACGGGACGGATACACCAAGAAGGCAAGGAGCTTTGACGTATAAGGGAACCCTCAGGTGGTCTCTGCTAATGATCGCTCTACCTGTTTTACTTACCCGCACCAGCTCGCTCTTGGTCATGAAATGTCAAATAGCCTTATTTGCTTATCGCATTACTTGTACAAGTACGCCTTGATGTATTAATCAAATTACAATGGAAAAAAATGCGTCTCACTATTTGAAGCATCAGCTTGTTACTTGATTTTTTCCTTGTCTTTGTATTTATTATCTATTCCACCCGTACACTCTGGTACGCATTACTTCGCGAGGGGTTCATCATGCCCCCAAATACGACAATAAAGTCCGAACACTTTTACAGTACAGTTCGGCACCCCGAACTTATAACATTATATGCATCGGCTCCGAATCATGTCTTTGGTCAATAGTTGGGTTGCCCGGCTCCAGTGCTTACTACCTTACGTTCTACTATATCGGCTAGGGTAGTAAAGGGAGAACTACTATGATTGTGTCCCGGTTCTTTCGGACGAGCACCTCAGTAGAGAAAGTCGAAAACTGATGAGGTGAGAGCTGGTCAGCTGTTCGAGAGTTTTCAAATCCTTAGAGATTTTTCCGCTTTATGCGAGGAATCGGTTTTTATCCGATTCGGCGTGTATAGCGCCCCAAGTTCGGCCTTCCGAATACCAGGGGCTGCGCCAAAAATTTTCATTGTCAAACTCCTATGGCTAAGTGAGGGTGATAAAGCCGTATAGTCTGATTGCCTTGTTCGTTGTGCTAAACACCTCCTTTAAGGACCAAAATGTGGAGTAAAGAGTGTTTAGATTTATCCCGAACACCCCCGTACTATCTACGTGGGGGCAGAAGCCAACGACTGGCCAACTCTTAGATTTTCATAAACGGCCGCACAGGAGGTAATATTTTAAACTAACGAACAATATATTGCATAATGGATCTGTTTAATATTACAGGACAGGATAACATGAGTGCGTTCATGGGAATATGACATCCTTAGCACATTGCTCCGCCAGAAGGAGGGATCCGTCCACGACACTGTAAAATACAGCTTGGGTATGCGGTGCTCCTTGCCCTCAGGCGCCCCTCGGTCATCGGCTTCTTGGCACCCATCTTTGCCCAGTGCACCTTGGCGCGGGCAAAGGCCATCCGCGCGCTTTTGATACAGACGGACCGCTTGATGGCTTCAAGCCGCGGGCAGGCACTCACAAGCCGCTTGACAAGTTCGAAGTAGCTGCTGGGCATGGGCTCGGTAGGCCATAGCCGGACTATTAAGTCCTTCATGGCTAGTTCGGCCGCCTTATGCAGCTCGACCAGCTGTTTCAGCTGGTCGCTAAAGGGAACTAGAAGGTCTGGTCCAAGGTATTGAGACCAAAATAGCTTCTTCGTAGAGCTCCCTTCTTCGGCTCGATAAAATGCTGCAGCATCTGATATGCTGCACAGAAGATCCGCAAACGCCCCTGGAGAGCACCAAATCCGGGTAATTAAAAGGAATGTTTCCTTCACATATATGCTTTGCATAATGAAAGCCTTACTCGCATGATCTTCTTGGCCGCCTGGATCTCCTGGAGGGCGCCCTGGGCTTCGGCTCGGGCATCTTGTGCACTCTGGCGGGCCTTGGCAAGTTCGGACTCTTGAGACTTGAAATCGCGCTCCAAGGACTCGTACTTCTTAACGGCGTCCTAGAGCTCTTGCTGGACCTCGCTGACCCAGGCCCCCTGCTTCTCGCATGCGGCGCATTCCTTGGCCACTTTGTCCTCAGCCTCAGCCAACGCCTTCTTGAGGGCCGCTACCTTGGTCGTGGCCCCTAATAAAGTTCATGACACTTTAGTCATCACGAACCATTCATCCTTCCTAAATATACGCACAGGTTAAATACATACCTTTGCTTTCCTCCAGCTGCTTCTTCCCGAAGCTGAGCTCTTCCTCGGCCCGCTCCAGATTCTGCTTCAGTCCAGAGACCTCAGTATGAGCGGCAGCAGCCAGTAGCTACGCCTGCTTATTCACATAGACATATTATGTTAGACTCCTGCGAAAATTATTTTGTTCCTTTGTTCGGTTTTCCCTTCCAAACACCAAAGAGACCATCAAGGGCTACTGTCTATACTGTGACAATATCTTTACAATTACATTATTGACCTCAAAGCCTGTTAGAAGGCTAGTGCAGGCTTTGGCCAACCCGCTTTTTTGCTGCCTGGACCTTCCCAATCACCGTACCCATTAGGGGTATAGTGTTCGTCAACAATGCAAGCGCCTTTCAGCGCTTCCAGCAACCTGTCCAGTGCCTCCGGTTGGACAGAGGTCACCGGCGGTATAGGCGCTTCCATTCCCTTCGAAGGGGGTTTCTCGCCTGATTCTAGAATCGTAGGGGTCTTCGGAATTATATTCGGATGAGGGCCGAATTGAATACGGCCCCCATCGCCAGTATCCATGGGAGTCTGCTCTCCCGTTTGTCCGGCAGCCGAGGCTTCACCCTATGGCGCCTCGTGGAAGACCGCCGGATTCTCTCCTGGGACGGGGATCCATCGGGACGACGCCTTGGCGCCGTCCAGATCCCGGGGAGAGGTGGCCGACGGAAGGTTCTCACTGTCCATCGCAGATGGATCCAGCGAATCCTCTAAGGATAAGGACCGCTCGGGACTAGACCGAGTCGGACTGGAAATGCATAAATCAGCATAGTAAAACAAAAAATAAAAAGGCCGGATACATGAACGTGTCCGAATACTTATAATTTGGCCAGGGGCTTGACCCTGGGCTCCCACCCCCCGCCGCTATAGGCGGTCGCCGCGGAGTTGTCCGAAAGGGAAGTCTTCCCCCTCTTGGACGCCTTGGCCTCCCCATGTGAGGAGGCCGCCCTCTTCTTTCTCCCTCTTACAGGGAGGAATGGATTTCTTCTTCTTCCTCCTCCTCCTCATCGGCTTCGGTGACGGAGGAGTGAGCCTAGGCGTCTTCGGATGTCGCGTCCGAAGTACCCTTGCAGCGGAGACCACCTCTGGTCGCCTTGGCCTTCTTTTGATCCTTCTTCTCCGGCACCTCGTAAGGTGCCGGAAACAGCATCTTCGTCAGGAGCGGTGTCTCTGGGCCTTTGGGTAGTGGAGCCGGACAGTCGATCTACTCCGCTATCTCTGTCCAATCCTGAAATAATCGATAGGGAGACTTAGATGCCTTATTCTAATATGTGAGTAAAGGGTACACCTTGAAAGCATGAAAGGACTTGCCGGATTTGCAGGGTGAGTTAGGTCATGCCCAGAATCCTCGTCCATGGCCGGCGGCACCTCGTTGGCCTTGAAGAGCACCTTCCATATATCTTCGTGTGTAGTGCCGAAGAGCTTTTATAGGGTCTGGTGCTTGGCCGGGTCATACTCCCACAGATAGCAAGTCTGGCATTGACACGGAAGAATCCGGCGGACGAGCATAACCTGGACCATGTTGAAGAGCTTGACTTTCTTGATTATCATACTCTGACGCGCGTCTAGAGCGTTGTCAGCTCGCCCGGAGAACCCCGGGTCAGGTCCTTCTCTTGCCAGGAGGTGAGCCGCATCAGAACGCCGAATCTGAATGCGGGGGCCGCCGCCCAGTTGGTGTCGCGCGGCTTGGTGATGTAGAACCACCCCGACTGCCACCCTTTGACAGTCTCCACAAAGGAGCCTTCGGGACAGGTGACATTGGGCATCTTGCCCACCATGGTGCCTCCACACTCAGCTTGTTGGCCACTCACCACTTTGGGCTTCACATTGAAAGTCTTCAGCCATAGGCTGAAGTGGGGTGGGATGCGAAGGAAGGCCTCGCAGACGACAATAAATGCCGAGATGTTTAGGATAGATTTGGAGGCCAAATCATGGAAGTCCAGACCGTAGTAGAACATTAGTCTGCGGACAAACGGGTGGAGAGGGAATCCCAGCCCGCGGACGAAGTGTGTGAGGAACACAACCCTCTCATAGGGCTCTGGGTAGGGACGATCTGACCCTTGGCCGGAAGTCGGTGAACGATTTCCTTGGCCAGGTACCCGGCCTCCCGGAGCTCCTTGATGTCCTTCTTCTTCATGGAGGAGGCCATCCACTTGCCTTCAGCTCCAGATCCGGACATGATTGGAGTGCTTTTTTGGGCGGAGAAGGCGAGAGCTTGGGCGCTGGAACTCGAGAATGGATGGGCAGAGGAAGGAGAAGGCGTGGGGTGAAGAAGGATGAATCCTTTACCCTTTATAAAGGCAGTAAAAGTCATGTGCCTCCCTGCTCGCCTTAAAATCCGCCTATTCTTGAAGAGCCGTGCAGATGACACGGTTGGGTTACCCATGCCCGCATTGATGAGGATCCCGTGATAAGGGGGCACGAACTATACTTTGACAAGACGTGCCAATGAAACCACACCTCGAAATACGGAGGGGTAGGCTAGAAAATGGTTCGAATAATGACCGGGCAGTGGCGTGAGGTCATGCCCCAAAAAGTTGTCAGCAGATTAGACTCGTGAAATATTATACTCTCTACGGTTGTGTGTGGTACTTGTTTTGTAGAGCCAGACACGTTTCTATGTTCGGAGGGCTATGTTGGAGTAATCGGAGAAGGAACCCGCCTTGCAATGCCGAAGACAATCTACGCGCTGGACTCATCATCATTGAAGCCTGGTTCAGGGGCTATTGAGCGAGTCCTGGACTAAGGGTCCTCGGACAGCCGGACTATATACTTTGGCCGGACTGTTGGACTATGAAGATACAAGATAGAAGACTTCGTCCCGTGTACGGATGGACTCTCCTTTGCGTGGAAGGCAAGCTTGGCGATTCGGATATGTAGATTCCTTTCTCTGTAACCGACTTTGTACTACCCTAGCCCCTCCCGGTGTCTATACAAACCGGAGGGTTTAGACTTCTAGGGTTTAGCGACAATAATCATAACCTCATAGGCTAGACTTCTAGGGTTTAGCCATTACGATCTCGGGGTAGATCCACTCTTGTAATACTCATATTCATCAAGATCAATCAAGCAGGAAGTAGGGTATTACCTCCATAGAGAGGGCCCGAACCTAGGTAAACATTGTGTCCGCCGCCTCCTGTTACCATTAGCCTTAGACGCACAGTTCGGGACCCCCTACCCGAGATCCACTGGTTTTGACACCGACACCCGTCGACTGCTCCGGTGCCACCAGGGCTTCGCCCGATTCGCCGGGCACCCATGCCCATTAGCATGTCGCCCACTAAGCCCCTAGGCCACTGACAACGGGGCCCCACGCCCCCTTTTCTTAAAAAAGAAATAAGATAAATAGAAAAATATCATTTAATTATTTATTTAATTAGTAAGTTAATTAATTAACATTATTAGCTTAGTTAACTACCTAATTAACTGCTAATTAGCTAATGGGTCAATGACAGGGCCCCCACCCCTGTTAACCAGCGAAACATTGACTGGTCAACTGGGTCCCCTTGGCCAACCTGTCAGACTCTGGTACTCTTCTGTGTATGCAGAGCTGGGTTCACGTAGCAATTTCTGATTTATTTTCGAATTAAAATAATTTCAAGATATTGCTAAAACTATAGAAATTCATAGAAAATATGAAAATGTTTTATACATGAAAGTTGCTCGGAACAACGAGACGAATCCGACTACACGGTCCGTTCATCTATCACATATCCCTAGCATACCGAACCTGCAACCTTCCCCCTCCATTTCATCTGTCCGAAAATGCCAAACTTTCGGAAAAAATTCCTGAATCTTTTCCCCCTTCACCTATATCGCGTTGTACTGCGTTAGATCACCCCTAACTCTGCTTTTTGACTTGTCATGTATCTTGTTTGCTTTGTATTTACTGTTTCTCCCCCTCTTCACTCCAGTAGACCTTGAGATCGCTGCTGATGCATCTGTGATCGACTGCTTCGACGATGACCCTCCTTCTTGCCTGAGCAACCAGGCAAGCCCCCCCTTTGATCATCCCGATATCGCCCATTCCATTCTCTCATGCTTGCATTAGATTTTGCTACTGTAATTGATTGCTCCTATTCTGATGCATAGCCTGCTTTTGTAACCTGCTTATTGCTACCTACCATCTTATCCTAAACTGCTTAGTATAGGTTGGTTAGTGATCCATCAGTGACCCTCCCCCCACTTGTTCTTGTTGCCCCTGCTTCATCATCGACGACTCGATAAACGTGATCGATGACCAGAGCCCGACACCTCACATCACATCATGCCCCTTTTGTTGCTCGAATCTACAGAGCTACTATCGAATGCCGAGGGTAATCCCTCATAACGCAATCCTGATGATAATTCTGTAGTGTAGCTATTCGGTCGTGGTCAACGAGGGTGGTTCCTCTTTGACCATTCCTGATACGGCTCTGTCGTGCAACACCTCAAGTGTGAACCTCAAAGGTGGTTCCTCTTATGTTCACCTTGATGATTACATTGAGTGGAATCCACCGTGGGTGATTACTCGGGTTTTCCCCTTGATGTTTGGACACACGGTTACCCGGACTTTACTTGAGACCATTGTTGAAGTCGGGTCGGCCCTGAGGGGTACCCGCGAGTTGATGTGAAAGTCGGGCGGGCCCGGAGATCACCCGCGAGTTTTTCCATGTGGCACGGCTGGGCAGTCTGGGCCCTTGCCGTAAGTCCATGAGACGGGGTGAAAGGGTCACATTATCATGAGTCTCTGCTCGTCTCCGCGAGCCCCCAATGCACTAATGGTTTGGGTATTTGTTCTGAGTTGGCCTCTAGCCTTTATGCACTAACCACCACGCGAGAATAGTTATGGGCCTCGACGTCGTGGTATCAGCCGAAGCTTTATCAGATGTCCATTTCAGCATTGTGGCATGGTCGGATCATGCTGGCCACCCGGAGTGGTGCAGGCGATGGGCCCAAGACCCCAGAGTGCTTAGGATGCAGACTGGCGGGGACCTCTCTGCTGAGCCTAGGTAGGGCTGCGACATGTTGATCTTCCGAAGCCGGGCATTGACCCCAGAAAGGTGTGTCTGGACAGAGTGATCGAGCATGTTGGTTAACGTGGTGCACCCCTGCACGGAAGTTATATATTCGAGAATCGTGTCCAAAGTAATGGACATTGAGACTTATATCCTGATCTTATATAACTAGAAATTGATACTTGATTTATGTGATGGATGTGTGGCTCCGAGATTGCTTTCTCGCAGGGAGTCGGGGAAGAATCTCTGGGCGTTGTTTCTACAACTTGTTTGTTAATAATAAACTGCTATTCTTTACTCTTCTACATGCTGCAAGATGCTTGGAGCTACTTGAAGATGCTAGTCTTCGATAGGCTAGGCCTTCCCCCTCTATTCTGGCATTCTGCAGTTCACTCCACAGATACAAACCTTCCATTTGATACCAATGCATACTTACTATAGATCTGATGCTTGCGAGTACTTTGGATGAGTACTCACGGTTTCTTTGCTAGCCCTTTTCCCCCTTCCTTCTTCTTTCCAGTTGATGCAACCACATGGTGGATCCTTGGAGCCAGATGCCACCGCCGATGGATGCTACTACCTGGAGACCACCGACGACCAGGAGTAGTTAGGAGGTCCCAGGCAGGAGGCCTTGCATCTTCGATCATGTTGCTTTTGTGCAAGCCTTCTTAAGGCAGTCTTGTTTAACTTATGTCTGTACTCAGATATTGTTGCTTCCGCTGATTCTTATGTATCGAGCTGTGTATTAGAGCCCTCGAGGCCCCTGGCTTGTAATATGAAGCTTGTTTATTTTGATTTGTGTCCAGAGTTGTTTTGTGATATCTTCCCGTGAGTCCCTGATCTTGATCGTACACATTTGCGTGTATGATTAGTGTATGATTGAATCGGGGCATCACACAATGTTTCGGTTTGGGACGCGCTTGTTTGAAATTTGGGGAAAGTTACAAACTTTGCCTCCATCTAAAATTTTGTACATATTACGGGTTGGGGGTAGGACAGTAATCTCAGGTGTCCCAAAAGGTGGGCGGGATAGATTTCGGCCGATCACATGGGTGTTTAGGCGCTCACGGTGTATGAATGCTTCTCGGAGGCGGTTGAGACTGGCGTCTTGGTGAAGTTACAAACCTACCCCAGTTTATACCTTTGGACATCAGGCCGATAGGCTACACGGGCCAGAGTCAGCACAGTAATTTCCTACCACCAAACATTACTCTCGCGCAGTTTCGGGTGACCAAAGGCTTATTTGGCGCTTCCTTCAATATTTGGGAGTAGAAGCATTAACATTTTTGGTTCTCTTGAATTGAACTATGAACTATCAGGATTTGTCAAACTTCACAAATCTTTACTCTTGAAAATCCTAAAACTACAATTATTTTGGAATGGAGGGGGTTCATTTGTATATACATTGTACACGAGTATATATTAAAAAATATGCAACTTACCTCAGTTCATCCATGGTTCCAGATATAATCTCCTTGGTTGCAAAAAATGGTTAGACATGCGTATGAATATATAGCATGTTCAAACACACAACAATGATTGATGCCCCCTTTTAGATCTAATTTACAAATGCCATTATCTCGGGTTCAAATAGATGAATGCACTTCCTATGAAGTCGAATCTTCGAATCCCACTTTATGTTGAATTCAACATGTATTCTATTTCGTAGCTAGCAATTTGGAATGTATCCATGCAAGTGACAAATGTATAAAGTGCTTCACACTAACAACATGGAGTGCACTAATTAATGTTTATATATGAATTGAAAAAGCAATGCATTGCCTGGATTTCAATCCGCTCTCACTCTATGGATCGATAATATGAAATAAACACATGCACATGCTAGCATTCAATAGAGTATGGGTGTCTGATAGACCGATTTTCGTTCATACGCAAATTGCAAAATTTATGATCTCATCCAAATCTAATAATGCCATTTATATTTTAATTTAATATGTAGAACCTCCTTTTACACGTAGATGCACTATGCCTCGACACGTTCTCAGAAACGCGCTATATCTCTCTCTATCTAACGCATTAGTGCATACACTTTATATGCATCGGCATTTCTCTTCTACACATGCTCACATTCTCTCCCGGGGTGTCGGCGTGTCTCACGCACACGCTCTCTCTATCTCTCTATCTCTCTTTCTGACTACTATGTACCACTCTTTTCACTAATCTCAGTTGGAAAACACTATTTCTCTCACATGCATATATACACACGCACGGTCTCTACTAGCCCTCCATACGCACATATATGTGCCTACGTGTCTCCCGCACGCACATTATGTTTAGGCCTCTCTCGCACACATTGCCCCCCCCACACACAGACACACCTCTCTCTTAGTAGTGGGCAGATATGATTCAATCAGATCATTCGGTAGGATATCCCTGACTATTAGGCTGGATCGTAACACGAGGCAAAGTTTTACCCTAGTTCGGACCGTTGCAGTTGAGAAAAAGCCTACTCTCGGTACTGTATATTAGTGATAGGGGTGTGTACAAGGTACACGTGAATACCAGACATTGTGCGTGTGTGTATACGATCGACGAACTAGCCCCTAGTCTTCTAGAACATACTCGGGGCCTAGGGTTGCAGCTCATATATAGTCGGCTTATCACCGGTGGGGATAGAGTCCTCCACGACTCTGGTAGCTTTGTGTTGTACGCCGAGTCCTCCACATGGGTCTTCATATAATGCATCTCGTTCCAACCTATGTGGCGTAGGATGGAACCGACCCATGAGTCCTCATGTTGACCAACGACAAGTAGAAATGATGTGCCCACCCCAACTAGAAATGATGTGCCCACCACACCACACACGCAATCGGCCACTAAGAAAATAAGCATATACAATAGTATAATGTTATACATGAAAGTTAATTGCATGGTGCATCCAAAAAAATTGTTCTGCAATGTGAATGTTTATAGTTTCTCCTAAAATATTAGTCACGGGAAAGAGAAATGAAGGCCATATCTCTCCTTGTCTCCATCGGACACCCCCTCTTTCTACACAACTTTCACGTACGCACACAAACTATCTCTCGGCCCTCTAAAAGTATGCATGCCCATGACACATTCACGCGTGATGGTCACTGTATTTCAAGCGAAAGCACTATACGGTCACTGGACTTCAAAATATGCTCATTACAGTCACCATATACATTCTCGTGGTGATCATATGGTATCTAGGTCACGATACATCTCCGTATTTTGTTGATGACACTGACGGACTTTTTATTTGATGCGTGCTCCGTATTTTGTTGACGACACTTACGGTCATTGTATTTGAAGCGAAATCATGATATGGTCACTCGAATTCAAAATAAGCTCATCACGGTCACCACATACATTTTGTGGTGCTAACCAATCTGTGGTTGGATGGTTAGGAGGACAGTGGTTTCTCGAGCCCACCAGGGTTAAAGTCCTGGTGCTCGCATTTACCCTGTGTTAATTTTAGTATTTTCCGGTGATGTGCGTTCAGTGGGAGGAGACGTTCGACTCGACTACGAGGCACCTATGTTGACTTCGTAAAATCTCAAGATCATATGCTGGCTGACTCTCTTGAAGGTGCTCATAGGGGTAGGGTCTGTGTGTGCGTGCTTATAGCGGTGAGTTCTTGTGCATATATATGAGCCCTTGCGTCTATATCGTGTTAAAAAATACATGTCGTGATTATACGCTCACTGGATCACCCGTACAACTCCGCATTTTGTTGATGACACAATCAATTGACCACTCAAACGTTCCACGTGGCGCAACTAGTGTTGCATCATCGGGGCGCGTAACCGTGGGGCCCACCTATCAGCGTGTATATGAAAGAAAGAAATGGTAATTTGAGTCCGTACCGTGTTAATAAAATACATTTTAGGGTGATCATACGATCACTAGCTCACCATACAGCTCCGTAATTTGTTGATGACACGATCAATTGACCAGTCTAACGGTCCACATTTAGTAGCGCACATTACCATAGGGCCCACCTGTCAGCGGGTATATGAAGGACATAAATGGTAATAAATTAGTGGTCAGTGGGGATTCAAAGTCGTGAGACCTTTGGTTGGCAGTAGCCGGTGGTGGGGGCGCGGTGGTGTGGGGATCGCCGGAGAAAAAGCTCAGCGCGGGGGGCCTAGTGGGATGGTCGGGGCAGCGGCGGACAAGCGGAGGGGAGTGGTTTCGGGGCGGGAGGGGCGGCGTGGCGGCGTGAGCCGGTCGCGGGCGGCGGGGCTGGCGGTTCGGCCAGTGGTGGCTGGCGGCTCAGAGGGTGGAGGTTGAAGATAAACTGCAGGCCCTTGACTTCGTATCCAACGGCTGGAAAATCTACTGACCAGAGATGAAAAAGTTAGTCGACTGACGTGTAGCCTCACCCCACACGTACACATGCACGTGCGCAACACTCGCACAAACACACGCATGCATGTAGGCGTGCAATACTAACACGCACACATAACAAACACATGCATGCATGCAGGCGTGCAACACTGACACGTACACATGCACTCACGAACACACGCACGTACGCACACACACATGCAACACTGAAACGTACACATGCACGGAAGTAACACTCGCACGCCTGCATGCACACAGCACACGATGCAAGACACACGCTCAACCTATAAGTACATGCACCCTTTGTTAAGGACATGGATTGTTACGGGTATTAATCAATCTTATCTGTGATAAGCAGAACATTGATGTTTGCAGCGGTCTTTATGAATCACAATGTATCGAACGGGCTATCAACGTATATATGAAAATTTTAAAATTGTCTTACATTATATAGTAGGTTTAACTACATGAAATAGATGACACCACACTCAATGAACAATCATCAGTTTGTGAAATGCCCGCTTCTGACCGCCCTGGCCCCCCAAAAGTTCCTCTGCCGTGCGCTGCTTGCGTTGGGTCACTGACATGTAGGCCATGTACCCAAAGAACTCACACGTTGGTGGAAGAACGGCACGGTGTCGTACGTCAGAGTCGAGGGCGCCACTCGTTGCACGCTCGGCTGAACACGCCTCCTTGCCGCATTCAAACCCCTACATGAACCCGCACGGGTGGAAGCCGAGAAACCCATGGTTGCAGGTGAAGTTGAAGATTGCTCCATGGTGGACAAGATTATGTTGGGATATCACAATATCTCTTATTTAATTAATGCATCTATATACTTCGTAAAGGGTGGAAGGCTCAGCCTTATGCGTGGTGTTTTGTTCCACTCTTGCCACCCTAGTATCCGTCATACCGGTGTTATGTTCCCGGATTTTGTGTTCCTTACGCGGTTGGGTGATTTATGGGACCCCCTTGATAGTTCGCTTTGAATAGAACTTGTCCAGCAAGGCCCAACCTTGGTTTTACCATTTGCTTCACCACCACCTATACCCTTCCCTTGGGTCGGCCAACCCAAGGGTCATCTTTATTTTAGCCCCCTCGGGCCAGTGCTTCTCTAAGTGCTGGTCCAAACCGAGCAACCTGCGGGGCCACCTCGGGGCAACTTGAGGGTTGGTTTTACTCATAGCTTGACTTATCCGGCGTTGCCCTAAGAACAAGATATGTGCAGCTCCTATCGGGATTGTCGGCGCATCGGGCGGCTTTGCTGGTCTTGTTTTACCATTGTCGAAATGTCTTGTAAACCGGTATTCCGAGACTGATCGGGTCTTCCTCGGAGATGGAATATCCTTCGTTGATCGCGAGAGCTTATCATGGGCTAAGTTGGGACACCCCTGCAGGGTATAAACTTTCGAGAGCCGTGCCCGCGGTTATGTGGCAGATGGGAAATTGTTAATGTCCGGTTGTAGATAACTTGACACCAGATCCGAATTAAAACGCATCAACCACGTGTGTAGCCGTGATGGTCTCTTTTCGGCGGATTCCGGGAAGTGAACACGGCTTTGGGTTATGTTTGACGTTAGTAGGAGTTCAGGATCACCTCTTGATCATTGCTAGTTTCAAGATTGTTCCGTTTGTTCTCTTCTCGCTCTTATTTGCGTATGTTAGCCACCATATATGCTTAGTCGCTCCTGCAACCTCACCACTTTACCCCTTCCTTTCCCTTTAAGATTTGCTACTCTTGATACCCATGGTAATGGGATTGCTGAGTCCTCGTGGCTCACAGATTACTACAACAACAGTTGCAGGTACAGGTTATGCGATGATCATGACGCGAGAGCGATGTTTGCTTGTTTTGGAGTTCTTCTTCTGCTTCTTCTTTGATCAGGGGATAGGTTCCAGGTCGGCAGCTTGGGCTATTAGGGTGGATGTCGTTTGAGTTTCTGTTTGTGTTTCATCCGTAGTCGGATGTTGACCTTATGTATGATGTATTCTTGCGGCATTTGTATGCCTTGTATGTATCCCCATCAATTATGTAATGTTGATGTAATGATATCCACCTTGCAAAAGCGTCTTCAAGATGCGCTTCTATCCTTGGTGGGACCTTCGAGTTCCTTTAGGATAGGGTCGCATCTTGGGCGTGACAAGTTGGTATCAGAGCCTCGACCGACCATAGGAGCCTCCTTGATTGATCGTGTAGTTTGGCCGTTGTTGAGTCTAGAAGAAAACTGTTTTTGGAGTCTAGTTATATCGGAGAGTAGGAATTCTTTTTACTCCTCAGCCTCTTCGTCGCTCTGGTGAGGAATCTTGACGTAGGTGTTTTGAATTACTCCTCTTCCCTTTCAAATTTTCTTTAGAGTCACGCAGTTGGTTTTTTGATCGTTGGTTCTCAGCTCTTTTATCCGGTGCATTTCTTGTCAAGTTGACTCGAGCCTCCTCATCATTGTCAAGTTCAGTCCTTAGTTGTTTTCTTTTCCCACCCACCCACCCCTTTTCTTCTCGCAGCCGGAGTCCATAATCGAGTATCCATCCTACTCGTGCGAAGTCTTTGCTTTCTTTCCTCAATGATTTCAACCGGTGTTTTCTCTTCAAAATATTTGTCGGTTTCCCCTTCCAAGTTGCCTTTGTTTTCCCACCCTCCCACCCTCTTCTTCCCGGAGCCTGAGTCTCTTTCGAGCATCAATTTCAGTCGTGTGGAACCTCTTCAGTCTTTCGTAAATTATTTCAACCGGTGAATTCTCGTCTCGTTTGACATTCTTCATCTCTTTTCTTCTCCGGTGGATTCAATTCAAGTTTTTCCGATGTTTATCACATTCTTTTCCTTGGATCAAGTGTTCTCCTTGCTCGTTTGCCTCTCGCCATTCAATCATTCCAGAGTTCGGAAGACATCTCAAGAGATTCATCTGTGTTTGAATTAATTCGAGGTTGTCACCTCATTCAAATATTTCAATCATTCCGGTGCATCATCTACCTGTTCAACAATCCTTTTCAATGGTGTTTTCTCTTTAGTGGGCCCTAACCTTTCCCAGGATCTTACCTGACTCCTCTAATTTCCCCGGAGTTTTTCTCAATTCTTTTCAATTGTGACTTAAGAATGGATCCCATCAGTCACATGCCTTCTCCAAGATCTCTTTCAAATTCTTTTCATTGTTGGATCAACCCCTTCGCTTTTCATTCTCCCGGAGTATTTCAACAATTTTGGTGGTGTTTCTCGTCGTCATTTGAAGACCGAAGAAGAGTTTTTCCTCTAAATTTTGCCCGTTCTCTCGTAGATTCGTGGTTCTAGCTTCATGCTATCCTCTCGAATTATTCCATTTGTCAGATATTCTTTTCTTACCCATCCAGACTATGTCAGAAGTTGTTTTCCCATTTATTTTCACCGGAGGCCATCATTCCAGAAGTATTTGTTGTCCTCACATTTCAGCTACCGTTATCCAATTATCCCGGTGCTTCGTTCAAGTGTTCTTTAATCAGCTCATGATCTCTTTGTTCTTTTACATCTAAATCCCCTCAAGCATATTTGTTCTTCTAATTCTTCCCGGCAATTCTTTCTCTTTTCTTCGTTCATTGTCATTTCTTATGGTGATTCATTCTCCTTCGTCATTCATTTTTGAATTCTTACGGCGGTTCGTTCAAGATTCTTTTTCCTTGATTATCATTTTAATTCATTCGTTCTTTTCAATCCTACGGTGGTTCATGAAGACTTTCTCAAGTTTTGTGCTATACCCCCCTTAATTCTTTTTCAAGAAGAATAAGTAGTATGCAAAATCCATTGCTTGTCATCAATTTAATTCTATGAAGGCTAAGCATACAATAAATCTTATTCTTATTTCATCCAAGTGAGTAATCCCTTCCTTCGGAGTTTGTTCATGAGAAATAAATTCTAGTTCCAAGTGTTTTCATCTTTTCTTTTCCGGAGTTCAAATTTCCTCGGCCATTTGGTTGGAAACTCCATCTAAATCATCGCAATGCTCATCTTATTTTTTTCATCCTTCATTCTATCTCATCATCCTTTTCGTTACCGGAGTTCTTCATGGAGGTTCTTTATGATGTAATTCATTCTTCAAGAGTTCATCAAGATTATTGTTGGAGGAGCGCGCAAATATCTTTTCCTCTTACGTCTCGAAGTGCAATTAATTCTCCGTATTTCTTTTGAAGTGGAGTTTTGCATTTCTTCGTTCTTCTCAGCTATTCAGACATTGGCTGTGGTATAATTTCACCTCAAGTTTTGAGATGTTTTGGTAAGTCCACAACAAACTTATTCTTTTCGGTGTTGATTTTCTCAACAACTCCGTTTAAACCTTCCTTCTAAAGATGGTTTCAATTTCATTCGTGGCACAAGTTGTCATTTTCTTCTCCGTTCTTTTAATTCAACTCTTTCAATTCTTTCCAGAGGTTTTGTGTCATGTCTTCATCAAGTATCATTCCATCCTCTCAAGCTCGTGTTCTATTCCTCCATGTTTCAGCCGGAGTGCTGCCTAAATCCTTTCAGTCTTATTCCTTTCTTATCTCGTTCTAACCGGAGTGCTTTCCTAGTCTATCTGATTCCGTGAGCTTTCGATTCTCGTCATTCTCGTCTTCCTCTATTCTTCTCGATTACTCTCGATTCTTTGCTTCTTCTCTTGAGTCCTTATTTCACCTCATCCCTTTTTCCCTCCGTCTTGGTCCTAAGATCTCAGGACGAGATCTCTTGTTAGTGGAGGAGTGTTGTAACGCCCTGAATTCGATGCGCCAGGTGTCTGGCAGTTATTCGCCGTTGTTGCCATGTCATTTGCTTGTGTTTTGCATTTTGCCATGTCATCATGTGCATCTCATTTCGCATACGTGTTCGTCTCATGCATCCGAGCATTTTCCCCGTTGTCCGTTTTGCAATCCGACACTCCTATGTCCCCCGGTGCACCCTTTTGCCTCTTTTCATGTGCGGCTGTTAAACCTTCTTGGAATGGACCGAGGTTTGCCAAGCGGCCTTGGTACACCACCTGTAGACCGCCTGTCAAGTTTCGTGCCATTTGGAGACCGTTTGATACTCCAACAGTTAACCGGGTAACCGTAAAAGCCCTCTTTGTGTTGCAGCCCAACACCCCTCCAAAGTGTCCCAAAACCCATCCAAACCCTCTCCATGCTCTCAGTCGTTTGATCACGATCGTGTGGGCGAAAACCGCTCCTCATTTGGACTCTCCTAGCTCCCTCTATCTATAAATAGGTGTCCCTCCCCGAATTTTCGCGCAGATGAACCCTAGCCCTCTCCCTCCTCGCGCCGCCGGACATGTCCGCCCGCAGCCGGACGCATCCACCACCGCCCAGCCACGTCGCCCGACCAATCCGGAGCCGCCACATCATCACCGCCGCCTCCCCAACCAATCCGGAGCTGCCACCTCACCTCCCCCGCGCCCACATCACCGCCGGGCCCGCGGAGCCCATCTCCGGCCCGCTCCGGGCCACGGCGGGCCCGATCCGCCCGGTCAGCGCACCCCGCGCCCTCCGCCCGCCGCCCGTCGCCGGCGAGCCTCCGGCCGGCGCCGCCCCGAGCACCCGCTCGCTGCCCGCGCTCTCCGCCTCCGGCGCCGCCGCGTCTCGGCTCCCGGCCGCGCCGCCGCCCACCGCCGGGGCTCCACCGCCCAGCTCCTCCCGCCTTGCTTGCCGGCGCGCGCCGCCACGGGGAGCTCCGCCCCGTGCCGCCTGGCTACCCGAGCCACCGCCAATGCCGCCGGTCACCGTCAGCCTCTGCGCCAACTCCGGGCGGCCTCCTCGCCTCCTCACCGCCTCTCCCTCCTACTCCGATGACGACGAGCAACTCCAGCGACCTCGGCTCCATCTCCGGCGATCCCCTTCGTTCATCCTCGATGTACATGAAGCTACAGTACCGACAAGATCCAGATCCAAATATCTCGGTTGACTTTTATCCCCGAAACCCTAATTTTTTTGCATACTTTGTCGCACCATAACTATGCATCCGTAGCTCCGATTGGTGCGTGTAGCATATCAAAGTGTTCGCCTCGACGAGTACACCGTTTCATCTCATTGCGTCATTTTAATTTGAGCTCATCTTGATGCCCTAGTCATCACTGCAAGAGTGCTATATGATGTTAATCTACTGAAACTGTTACAAATTGATGATTTGTCTTTTTCGTTGCATTTGGTGTGTGCATCCTATGAGGTTGATGTCTACATGTGTTTTATGATACATCATGCCATCTTTACAGAAGTGCAATCAATGTATTTTTGTGAGTCTTGTACTGAGTGTATCAAGCTTGTTAAGGAGGGTACTTGCTGTTGCTGTTTTGCTAGTCTGAATCTGCTATATCCTGATGCTATGTTAACCTGCTGTTATAAGTCATTCTATGCATAATCTGGAGATGTTCACTAATGATGATTTGTTATACATATCATGCCCTATCCATCCATGCCCTTGGTTGTATTTATAGCCTGCTGTAGCTTGTTATTATCTTGCCCTCAAAACTGCTAAATAATGTTGTTGTCAACCTGTTAACATTAAGTTCAATGTTGCCACGATTGTTGTTAGTTATCCATGCACCCTATGAACATGATCTTGCCATTCTTAGCTTCATAAACATGTATTCTTACTGTTGGCCACCTTGTCATGCCATGAATTGCTCTGTGGTGAGTGGTACATGCTCACCAACATGCCTACTTATTGTTGTTCCTGCCATGTATGAATCTGTCATATCACTTGCTATGTTTACATGGGTGCCATCATATTTTCTGTGCCCTTTTGGCTCATGGTCAGTAAGGCACTTTTGTTCTATGCAATTAGTAGATTCATGCCATGCCTTTGTTTGCCATGATAAGTTCCTGCAGCATGTTGTTTGATAGCTCTAAACATTGCAACCTGATGTTATTCCTGTTAAGTCTGAAACTGTTATTATTTGCAATCTTGCCATGTCCTTTTGAGCATGTTATGGTGTTTCCTGGAGATAGCTCAGTGTTCATGTTTTGTCATGCTTTACCTGTACATCATGCCCATGCCTTTTGTTCTTATGTTGGGATGCTGTAGCTTGTTGCTTTGATGCTTGCAAGATGACAGTCACCTTGGATCTCACTACTATCATTGCTATGCTAGTTGCTTCGTTCTATCGCTATGCCGCGCTACCTATCATTTGCTCTTCAAGCCTCCCAAATTGACATGTCAGCCTCTAACCTTTTTTCACCCTTCCTAGCAAACCGTTGTTTGGCTATGTTATCACTTTTGCTCAGCCCCTCTTATAGCGTTGCTAGTTGCAGGTGAAGTTGAAGATTGCTCCATGGTGGACAGGATTATGTTGGGATATCACAATATCTCTTATTTAATTAATGCATCTATATACTTGGTAAAGGGTGGAAGGCTCGGCGTTATGCCTGGTGTTTTGTTCCACTCTTGCCGCCCTAGTTTCCGTCATACCGGTGTTATGTTCCCGGATTTTGCGTTCCTTACGCGGTTGGGTGATTTATGGGACCCCCTTGACAGTTCACTTTGAATAAAACTTGTCCAGCAAGGCCCAACCTTGGTTTTACCATTTGCTTCACCACCACCTATACCCTTCCCATGGGTCGGCCAACCCAAGGGTCATCTTTATTTTAGCCCCCCCCCCCGGGCCAGTGCTTCTCTAAGTGCTGGTCCGAACCGAGCAACCCGCGGGGCCACCTCGGGGCAACTTGAGGGTTGGTTTTACTCGTAGCTTGACTTATCTGGTGTTGCCCTGAGAACGAGATATGTGCAGCTCCTATCGGGATTGTCGGCGCATCGGGCGGCTTTGCTGGTCTTGTTTTACCATTGTCAAAATGTCTTGTAAACCGGGATTCCGAGACTGATCGGGTCTTCCTGGGAGAAGGAATATCCTTCGTTGATCGCGAGAGCTTATCATGGGCTAAGTTGGGACACCCCTGCAGGGTATAAACTTTTGAGAGCCGTGCCTGCGGTTATGTGGCAGATGGGAATTTGTTAATGTCCGGTTGTAGATAACTTGACACCAGATCCGAATTAAAACGTATCAACCGCGTGTGTAGCCGTGATGGTCTCTTTTCGGCGAGTCCGGGAAGTGAACACGGCTTTGGGTTATGTTCGACATAAGTAGGAGTTCAGGATCACCTCTTGATCATTGCTAGTTTCACGATCGTTCTGTTTGTTCTCTTCTCGCTCTTATTTGCGTATGTTAGCCACCATATATGCTTAATCGCTGCTGCAACCTCACCACTTGACCCCTTTCTTTCCCTTTAAGCTTTGCTAGTCTTGATACCCATGGTAATGGGATTGCTGAGTCCTCGTGGCTCACAGATTACTACAACAACAGTTGCAGGTACAGGTTATGCGATGATCATGACGCGAGAGCGATGTTTGCTTGTTTTGGAGTTCTTCTTCCGCTTCTTCTTTGATCAGGGGATACGTTCCAGGTCAGCAGCCTGGGCTAGCAGGGTGGATGTCGTTTGAGTTTCTGTTTGTGTTTCATCCGTAGTCGGATGTTGATCTTATGTATGATGTATTCATGTATTCTTGCGTCATTTGTATGCCTTGTATGTATCCCCATCTATTATGTAATGTTGATGTAATGATATCCACCTTGCAAAAGCGTCTTCAAGATGCGCTTCTATCCTTGGTGGGACCTTCAAGTTCCTTTAGGATATGGTTGCATCTTGGGCGTGACACTTTTCAAACACACCCACGTAGGTGGGGGGCGTGCACGAAGAGAAGAGGTGTACGCATGGCGCACATACTCCCGTCTCTTTCCCAACTACACCCGCACGTGTACACGGTGGAGCTTATTTCTGTACGAAAAGGCAGCCCATGTGGTAATTTGACACATGTACTGGTTGTCCACTTGATGGAGCATCGTCTACCACGGGTGAACAAACAAATTGCGATTTGACGCGTTATGTTAAAAAAGAGGCAAACCATGTGGGTCCTACCTTAGAGGCAAGGCTCTATACACTGGAGTACTTTTGATGTGTCCCGTCAACTCGCGGAACAAGGAGAAGCTTACTTAGTATGCCATCGCCCCCGCCCACTGGCGCGCGCTCGCAGGATGAGGTGAAGCTTGCTTACTAGTACGCCTTAAGCCCGCTCCCTCACCCACGCGCGCGGTGGCTCGCGGGACGAGGAGAAAATTTAACTACTCCCTCCGTTTACTCCTCGTCCCTACCTTGTTTAGAGAGGTTATCATATTGTTTGGAATATATGTCCTTTAGTACTCCCTCCATTTACTTATACAAGGCCACTATAGAAAATACATTTTGCATCTATACAAGGCCACAAATAGTAATCGAGACAAAAGTTACTACTCCCTCCTTTCCAGTTTATGGCTCAATTTCAAAATCTCTCCAACCAAGGTAGATGGTCAGTGGTGGAATTAATTTCGTAGTTTGCACAAGTAATTAGTACACTCGTTTTTCTAAAGAAGTTATGTTTACTGAGGCATTAATTAGAACGAATGCATGCACGGCCACAAACTTTCCATGAACTTCTACATGCATTGGTGAGTTTTCTCTTGACACTGCTTGCATCAGGTGATTTAACGCACCTCGAAATCCAACATGTTAAGGTACTACTACTAGTAGTAGAATTGAGACTTATAAAACGGAAAAACAATTTTTTTAGATGAGCCCTATAAACCGGAAAGGAGGGAGTAGTAAGTCAAAAATGCTAAACGCACGGGCCGCATACGGGGCTGTTACGGGCTTTCCAATAATACTCTTCAGCGCCCCCCTGATTTTCTCCCGAGGTGTGGCCCCAGCCTACCTCTTAATCCTATCAAAAAGTGACAAGGCAATATCACCCCGTAAACATCCAGTAAACGTCCGTGAATGTAGCAAAGCCGAGTAGTAAGTAGTACTACCTCCATAGTGGGTACGTACTCCCTAAAACCAGATTTTCCCAAAACTAAGTCGCTCAACCTTTATTTGCTTGTTTCCCTTCCTACCTCCTTGCCTCGAACAGACTATGCCACACTCCCCTGCCTGCCGCGCAAGAAAAGACCCGCCCTCGCCTTTTTTAGTCTGGGTTTGTATCGATGGATCGTGCGAAGCAGCAAAAAACCAAGCCGTGTCTTGTACTCCTCCGTCGACTCGCTTTCATGAATTCTGTATTTCCTCTCGCCGACATGTGGGAGATATAGCAACTGGGTCGACGTGTCATGCACTAAATAACAGTGCAGAACAGCAGGGGGACGCACCCCAGTCGTACTGCCCCAGTAGTAGTAATGAGCACTGAGACGTCAAATCACATTGCCTCACCTTCCCAGACGGACGAAGCAACCATTATTTCACACTTCGCTTCGCCATCATCTCCTTCAAGGAAACCATGTAGTATTGCTTATGCCATTGTTCTGCCTCCAGAGGAACACGCACATCGCCTTGGTACATCATGACACGTGGGACCGCATGACAGGCCAGGCTCCTCCGCCCATTACTCGGTAAAATCACCTCATTTTTACTACTTCCTCCGTATCGGTTTACAGGGCATGCACGTCATTCTAGGTTGAGAATTTAACAGGTTATATATGTGATGAACAGTATATGTTTAGAAACTACATCCGCTTAAGAATCCAATGATATACTTTTTGTGACATAGTAACTCATATTTAGTTAGTCAAATGGATGACCTAGGACTACGTGCACGCTCTATAAACCGAGACGGAGAGGGTAGTATAATACGTATCTTTTTAGATCAATATAGTCGGGATTCACCAAGGAGCAAAACCAAGTGGTAGGCTGCTCCTGTTGTGTTGGCATAGCAACTCAAGCAGGATCAGTCCGCACACGAAATAGCGACACACTTAACAGGACCCCTTTGGCCGACATATGGCTCATCCACCATCTTGTTCCATGTGTGATGCACCAATTTACAGTTTGGAGCATCGGTTGGACTTGGAGGCACCCCGGTCGTAGCGCCGCAGTTGTAGTAAATGAGTGATGAGGGGTCAAATCACAAAGCCCCACCTTTCCGGCATTAAGCTGGACGGACGAGGCAACCATCATTTCACTCTAGGGCGCAAGAGCATAAAGAAAAGAGAAAACCAATGATGGTGCAACTACTACCTAGGGCACCCTAGGGTAGGGGCCTCCACTACAAATCCTTTTTTTTGAAAGCGCCTCCACTACAATTCCGCTTCTCCCTCGTCCTCTTGAAGAAAACCAATGATGCGTGCAGCGGTAGGGTTTGTAGGAGTACTACGGCGTGCGGGGCCATGTCATAGTAAACATGAGAGGGGTTGAGTTTGAGTCGACGCCTTAATATGTGTGGGCCACTTGGTTTTACGGAACGAGGCAACATTTTGGGTTTGGGGCCGAGTGGAGATATATGTACAAAAGAAATTGGACGTAGGTTCGACCGAAAGGCAATGATGCATGGGCCCTGCATTTTGATATACCCGCGGCCGCGTGAAATTTGCTACTCTACTCAAAACTAGCAATGTACACATGCATTGAACACATGAGATTTGGAAACTGAATTATGAATAAATACACACTATAGCATGTAAAGCTTTGAGTCATATATTGATGTTGTAGATGTTCGTTTAGTTCTTATAGTTCATCTCATTCAAAATCAATTAGTTTTATAAAAATGTTAAGATTCATGGGGTTGTGCATTGCAAAGCATAAAGTAAAAAACAAATAATGGCAATTCATTTAGAAAAAAAATGTTTGGGCAATTATGATACGGAAGATTCTAGAACAAAGGAGAAGTAGTTGTGTTTTGTGGTTTGTGCATTATGCTTAAGTTCAACCATGGAGTCTTGTAAATTGTACATGTGGCAGAATCTGGTGGAATGTTGATGATATCCAACAGTCAGTAGTTCTCGGATTTACCATCTTTGCACTGTCGGATTAGTTTCATCCAGCGACCATCTTTCAAAGTTATTCACACACTATATAGGGGTATAGATAATGCATAAAATTTCCTGCAAAAACATCTATAACTAAAGAGAAAAAATGAATTGCAGTTAAAATAATGACATTTCAAACAAAAATGTGAATGTGAACTACATATGTGTGCGCGTGACCAGCACATACATCGTCAATACAAAATTTAATGCATGAAATAACTTATGAGTAACATGCACGAATTGATGATGTGGTGCTTGCATGCATAGAGTGCAAAAACAATGTGATTTATGACTTGCATGCATGACGTGTTCTTGTGCCATAGTTGCATGTCTTGGAAAAAAGCTACTAGTGGGTTGTACTAGCTATTTAGGAATAGAAGATGTATACATGGAAGTTGTAGGGAAAGACATGACATGGAGTATCTCAATTCCTATGAGTAGGGATTGGAAAAGAGATGTCATTTGGTTCACATCATAGGAACTTTTCTATTGAATCTAGAGATGACATGTATCACAATTCGTATGAGGAGGGATTATAAAAAAGATGTCATTTGGTTCACATCATAGGAACTTTTCTATTGAATATACACTAATGTTTATTTTCCTTTGAAATTATGGGAGTATAGGAATCCATTCATATGAACCAAGTGGCTCTAAAGCTATAAAAATGATATCATGTTTATTTCCTTTGAAATGTGGAGTATATGAATCTATTCCTATGAACCAATTGGCTCTAAAGGAAAAAATCCTATAAAAATCATATCATATAGAGTTCCTATGATATTCCTCCACACCAAAGGATGGTTGAAATTGCTGCAGGTGATACGATGGTCTTTCTTTGTAGACTCCTCCCCCGTCTTTATAGATACCTCTCGAAGATGAATGAAATTATATATACTGGGTATTCTATATGAGCATTTTGGTACACGAAAACTCCGTAAAAGTTTGCGGGGTTCGAATTTTCAATAAAGCTATATCCACTGCATTTTGGAACAGAGGGAGGAGTATAGGGCAGTTGCTAACACTCACGTGGAAGATTTGTGCGTAGGAGGAGTGGTTGTTCTGTTAAATGACATGCCAAAACTGACACTATTGGATGCCGATCTCGGTTCTTACGATGTTCGTCGGGAAATGGCTTGTGGCGAACGTTCGTCGGATATTGATTTACAGACACATGCATTGCATTGATACGTGCCCCTCCCTCTCACGCACACACGCACCCTCACGAGTCATGACTCTCCCGAGTCCTCTTGCACCCACTGTCTATTTGCAGGTAGACATCACACACATATGTGCTCTTCACACCCTACCCTCAACCTCAAGATGCCCGGACCGCGGTGTTATCACATTCAATGGAAACAAGGAGCGCTCCCTCCGTACTAAGGAGCACACCGTGACCCTTGCAGCAGAAGTACAGAGTAGTCTTTTTAGGCAGAACCTCAATTCAGCAGTAAAGCCCCCGAACACCGTCAAGAGAGTCCGGACTACTCTGTAGCAGGACGGTCCAGTTCGTCCAGAGCTTGACTAGAAATTTGGCCTCCGTCCCAGTCTAAATCAAGCGATGACATTGTGCCGCGCGTACATAACTACACACTTAAAATAACATGGGCATGGACAGAGGAACAACTAGACCATGAACCATAATGCGGTTCAACCGCCCCTGGGTCCGCACACCTTCACTTTTTCTTTTTCATTTCAAGTTTTTCCCTTCTCGAGGATTTTCTGATAAACTGATCATCAGTGCTATCATGGGACGGATACACCAAGAAGGCAAGGAGCTTTGACGTATAAGGGAACCCTCATGTGGTCTCTGCTAACGATCGCTATACCTGTTTTACATACCCGCATGTAGCTCGCTCTTGGTCATGGCATGTCAAATAGCCTTTTTTGCTTATCGCATCACTTGTACAAGTACGCCTTGACGTATTAATCAAATTACAATGGAAAAAATTTGCATCTCATTATTTGAAGCATCAGCTTGTTACTTGATTTTTCCCATGTCTTTGTATTTATTATCTATTCCACCCATACACTCCGGTACGCATTACTTCGGCAGGGGCTTCATCATGCCCCCAAATACGGCAATAAAGTCCGAACACTTTTACAGTACAGTTCGGCACCCCGAACTTATAGCATTATATGCATCGGCTCCAAATCATGTCTTTGGTCAATAGTTGGGTTGCCCGGCTCCTGTTCTTACTACCTTACGTTCCGCTATATCGACTAGGGTAGTAAAGGGAGAACTACTGTGATTGTGTCCCAATTCTTTCAGACGAGCACCTCAGTAGAGAGAGCTGAAAACTGGCTGTCATGATGAGGCGAGAGCTGGTCAGCTGTTCGAGAGTTTTCAAATCCTTAGAGATTTTTTCCGCTTTATGCGAGGAATCGGTTTTTATCCAATTAGGCGTGTATAGCGCCCCAAGTTCGGCCTTCCGAATACCAGGGGCTGTGCCAAAAAATTTCATTGTCAAACTCCTATGGCTAAGTGAGGGTGATAAAGCCGTATAGTCCGATTGCCTTGTTCGTTGCGCTAAACACCTCCTTTAAGGACCAAAATGTGGAGTAAAGAGTGTTCAGATTTATCCCAAACACCCCCGTACTATCTACGTGGGGGCAGAAGCCGACAACTGGCCAACTCTCAGATTTTCATAAACGGCCGCACAGGAGGTAACATTTTAAACTAACAGAAATTATATTGCATAACTGATCTGTTTAATATTACATGACAGGATAACATGAGTGCGTTCATGGGAATATGACATCCGTAGCACATTGCTCCGCCACAAGGCGGGATCCCTCCAGGACACTATCAAAATACAACTCGGGTCGGCGGTGCTCCTTGCCCTCAGGCGTCCCCTCGGTCATCGGCTTCTTGGCATCCATCTTTGCCCAGTGGACCTTGGCACGGGCAAAGGCCATCCGCGCGCCTTCAATACAGACTGACCGCTTGATGGCTTCAAGCCGCGGGCAGGCACTCACAATCCGCTTGACAAGTTCGAAGTAGCTGCTAGGCATGGGCTCGCCAGGCCATAGCCGGACTATTAAGTCCTTCATGGCTAGTTCGGCCGCCTTATGCAGCTCGACCAACTGTTTCAGCTGGTCGCTAAAGGGCACTAGAAGTTCTGGTCCAAGGTATTGAGACCAAAACAGCTTCTCCATAGAGCTCCCTTCTTCGGCTCGATAAAATTTTGCAGCATCTGATATGCTGCACGGCAGATCCACAAACGCCCCTGGAGAGCACCAAATCCGGGTAATTAAAAGGAATGTTTCCTTCACATATCTACTTTGCATAATGAAAGCCTTACCCGCCATAATCTTCTTGGCCGCCTGGATCTCCTGGAGGGCCCACTGGGCTTCGGCTCGGGCATCTTGTGCACTCTGGCGGGCCTTGGCAAGTTCGGACTCTTGAGTCTTGAAATCGCGCTCCAAGGACTCGTACTTCTTAACGGCGTCCTAGAGCTCTTGCCGGACCTTGCTAACCCGGGCCCCCAGCTTCTCGCATGCGGCGCATTCCTTGGCCGCTTTGTCCTCAGCCTCGGCCAACGCCTTCTTGAGGGCCGCTACCTCGGTCATGGCCCCTAATAAAGTTTATGACACTTTAGTCATCACAAACCATTCATCCATCCTTAATATACGCGCAGGTTAAATACATACCTTTTCTTTCCTCCAACAACTTCTTCATGAGGCCGAGCTCTTCCTTGGCCCGCTCTAGGTTCTGCTTCAGTCTGGAGACCTCCTTAGTATGAGCGGCAGCAGCCAGTAGCTACGCCTGCTTATTCACATAGACATATTATGTTAGACTCCTGCAAAAATTATTTTGTTCCTCTGTTCGGTTTTCCTTCCAAACAACGAACAGAGCATCAGGGGCTACTGTCTATACTGTGACAATATCTTTACAATTACATTACTTACCTTAGAGCCTGTTAGCAGGCTAGTGCAGGCTTTGGCCAACCCGCTCTTTGCTGCCTGGACCTTCCCAATCACCGTACCCATTAGGGGTACAGTGTTCGTAAACAATGGAAGCGCCTTTCAGCACTTCCAGCAACCTGTCCGGTGCCTCCGGTTAGACATAGGTCACTGGCGGTATAGGCGCTTCCCTTCCCTTCAAATGGGGTTTCTCGCCTAATTCTGGAACCGTAGGGGTCTCCGGAATTATATTCGGATGAGGGCCGAATTGAATACGGCCCCCATCGTCATTATCCATGGGAGTCTGCTCTCCCGTGTGTCCGGCAGCCGAGGCTTCACCCTATGGCGCCTCGTGGACGACCGCCGGATTCTCTCCTGGACGGGGTTCCTTCGGGACGACGCCTTGGCACCGTAGATCCCGGGGAGAGGTGGCCGACGGAAGGGTCTCACTGTCCATCGCAGACGGATCCTGTGAATCCTCTGAGGATAAGGACTGCTCGGGACTAGACCGAGTCGGACTGCAAATGCATAAATCAGCACAGTAAAACAAAAAATAAAAAGGCCAGATACATGAATGTCTCCGGATACTTATAATTTGGCCAGGGGCTTGACCCTGGGCTCCCACCCCCCGCCGCTATAGGCGGTCGCCATGGAGTTGTCCGGAAGGGAAGTCTTCCCCTTCTTGGATGCCTCGGCCTCCCCATGTGTGGACGCTGCTCTCTTCTTTCTCCCTCCTACAGGGGAGAATGGATTTCTTATTCTTCCTCCTCCTCCTCGTCGTCTTCGGCAATGGAGGAGTGAGCCTCGGCGTCTTCGGATGTCGCGTCCGAAGTACCCTTGCGGCGGTGACCACCTTTGGTCCCCTTGGCCTTCTTTTGGGCCTTCTTCTCCGACACCTCGTAAGGCGCTGGAAACAACATCTTCATCAGGAGCAGAGTCTCTGGGCTTTCGGGCAGCGGAGCCGAACAGTCGATCTACTCCGCTATCTCTGTCCAATCCTGAAATAATCGATAGGGAGACTTAGATGCCTTCTTCTAATATGTGAGTAAAGGGTACACCTTGAAAGCGTGAAAGGACTTGCCGGATTTGCAGGGTGAGTTAGGTCATGCCCACGATCCTCGTCCATGTCCGGCGGCACCTCGTTGGCCTTGAAGAGCACCTTCAATATATCTTCGTGCGTAGTGCCGAAGAGCTCTAATAGGGTCTGGTGCTTGGCCGGGTCATACTCCCACAGATAGCAAGTCCGGCATTGGCACGGAAGAATCAGGCGGATGAGCATTACCTGGACCACGTTGATGAGCTTGACTTTCTTGATTATCCTACTCTGGACGCGCGTCTGGAGCGCTGTCAGCTCATCCGGAGAACCCCAGGTCAGGTCCTTCTCTTGCCAGGAGGTGAGCCACATCGGAACACCGGATCCGAATGTGGGGGCCGCGGCCCAGCTGGTGTCGCACGGCTCGGTGATGTAGAACCAACCAGACTGCCATCCTTTGACAGTCTCCACAAAGGAGCCTTCGATACAGGTGACATTGGGCATCTTGCCCACCATGGCGCCTCCGCACTCAGCTTGTTGGCCACTCACCACTTTGGGCTTCACATTGAAAGTCTTCAGCCATAGGCTGAAGTGGGGTGGGATGCGATGGAAGGCCTCGCACACGACAGTAAATGCCGAGATGTTCAGGATAGAGTTGGAGGCCAAATCATGGAAGTCCAGCCCGTAGTAGAACATCAGTCTGCGGACAAATGGGTGGAGAGGGAATCCCAGCCCGCGGACGAAGTGTGTGAGGAACACAACCCTCTCATAGGGCTATGGGGTAGGGACGATCTGTCCCTTGGCCAGAAGTCGGTGAACGATTTCCTTGGCCTGGTACCCGGCGTCCCGGAGCTCCTTGATGTCCTTCTTCTTCATGGAGGAGGCCATCCAATTGCCTCCAGCTCCAGATCCGTACATGATTGGAGTGCTTTTTTGGGCGGAGAAGGCGAGAGCTTGGGCGCTGGAACTCGAGAATGGATCGGCAGAGGAAGGGGCGTAGGGTGAACAAGGATGAATCCTTGTCCCTTTATAAAGGTAGTAAAAGTCATGTGCCTCCCTGCTCGCCTTAAAATCCGCCTATTCCTGAAGAGCCATGTAGATGACACGGTAGGGTTACCCATGCCCGTATTAATGAGAATCCTATGATAAGGGGGCATGAACTCTGCTTTGACAAGACGTGCCAATGAAACCGCACCTCGAAATATGGAGGGGTAGGCTAGAAAACGGTTCGAATAATGACCGGGCAGTGGCGTGAGGTCACGCCCCAAAAAGTTGTCAGCAGATTAGACTCGTGAAATATTATACTCTCTACGGTTGTGTGTGGTACTTGTTTTGCAGAGCCGGACACGTTTCTATGTTCGGAGGGCTATGATGGAGTATTCGGAGAAGGAACCCGCCTTGCAATGCCGAAGACAATCTGCGCGCCGGACTCATCATCATTGAAGCCTGGTTCAGGGGCTATTGAGGGAGTCCTGGACTAAGGGGTCCTCGGGCAGCCGGACTATATACTTTGGCCGGACTGTCGGACTATGAAGATACAAGATAGAAGACTTCATCCCGTGTCCGGATGGGACTCTCCTTTGCGTGGAAGGCAAGCTTGGCGATTCGGATATTTAGATTCCTTTCTTTGTCACCGACTTTGTACAACCCTAGCCCCTCCCAGTGTTTATATAAACCGGAGGGTTTAGACTTCTAGGGTTTAGCGACAACAATCATAACCTCATTATACCAGAGGCTAATTTCAGAACAATTCTAAAAACTCACTTGCTCAGGCTCCTCTAGTACCAGAAGCTTTATTGGAGAAAACGCTGCACTATTAGGTGGATCAAATTTGGCGATGAAAACACTAAGTTTTTTCAAGCCATTGCAACAGAAAGATACAGAGAGAATAACATTGCAAGCTTACGTGACGACAGTGGTGCTATAATTGAAGATCACACTAGTAAAGAGGCCCTCTTGTTCCTCACCTATAAAAATCGTCTGGGCTCCACTTCAACCTCTGAGATGAAATTCTCTCTGCCAGACCTCATCAAAAGATCTGATAATCTTGTTGCCCTGACCGAGCCATTCACACAAAAAGAAATTGACCAAGTTGTTAATGACATGCCTCCGGATCGTGCACCTCTCCCTGATGGTTTCAGTGGTGCTTTTCTCAAAGCTTGTTGGCCTATCATCAAGCACGATTTTTATGACCTATGCGCTCAATTTTATGATGGCACCCTGGATATTAACAGCATCAATGATGGGCTCATCACGTTAATCCCTAAAGTCAACTCCCCGGAAACAGTAAATGATTACAGACTGATCACGCTTTTGAACTGCTGCCTCAAGTTGATTACAAAACTTCTAGCAGATCGGCTACAATCTTCTATTTTGGACTTAGTTCATCGCAATCAATATGGCTTCATTAAGGGGAGAACTATCTAGGATTGCCTTGCCTAGGCCTACCAGTATATACACCAATCCCAAAGCTCAGGCAGACAGATCATTTTGCTCAAACTTGATTTTTCAAAGGCCTTTGACACAATTGCTCATGACCCGATGATCCAGACTATGCGTCATATGGGCTTCAACGATAAATGGATTTCTTGGATCCAATGCTTATTCTCCTCTGGGCACTCTTCTGTCCTTCTCAACCGGGTGCCGGGCCGACAATTCCAATGTCGATGTGGAGTCCAACAGGGGGATCCCTTGTCCCCCCTCATTTTTGTGCTTGCTGCGGATTTATTACAGGCTGCCATAAATGATGCATTCGGACAAGGTAAAATCAAGCTCCCCTTCCCTTGCGTTGGAAAAACTGACTACCCTGTTATTCAATACACCGATGACACTTTGATAGCCCTACCTGCATGCATCCGGAAGCTTCTTTGGTGAAGGAGATCCTATCGGATTACGCCACCTCTATTGGTTTGAAAATCAATTTTCACAAGTCCACATTGATTCTGATCAACCTCGACCCCTCCTCTGCGATTGTTCTTGCAAGAGTTTTTGGCTGTAATGTTGGCACGCTGCCTTTCACCTATCTTGGCCTGCCTCTGGGTACCACTCGGCCTACAGTCTAAGACCTCATGCCTCTGGTTTGCCGATTGGAAAGGCGTCTAATGTCAACCATTGCTATGATGACTTAAAGTGGAAGATTATCCTGCTTGAATGCTTCGGTCACATCTCTTCTTATTTTTGCCATGTGTACACTCAAATTTCCGCCCAAGCTTCTTGAAATCCTAGACAAAATCAGAAGACGTTGTCTATGGACTAAGAAAACCGAGCATGGTGACAAATGCTCCTCTCTTGCGGCTTGGGACATGGTCTGTCGTCCCAAAGATAAAGGTGGGCTAGGAGTGATCAATCTCAAAATCCATGATGAAGCCTTGCTCCTAAAATTCCTCCACAAATTCTACAACAAAATGGATGTTCCCTGGGTTCACCTGTTATGGGACAATCTCTACGTCAACAAAATACCACATGAAGTGGACCAGGCCGACTCTTTCTGGTGGCGCGATATTCTAAAACTGACACCAACCTTCAGGGGCATATCTCGTGTTCAGTTGGTAGACGGGAGGACCACCTTGCTCTGGAAAGATCTATGGGCGTGTGATGTGCTGCATGACTCCCACCCACGTGCATTCTCTTTTGCGCTGCATGAAGATATCTCGGTTGCTGATTTCTCGGCCTCCAATGATCTGCATGAAACCTTTCAACTCCCTGTGTCTCCGACCGCGCTGGACGAAATCAGGGACATGCAGCTAACATTGACCGAGCTTTGCCCTTCCACGTCGAATACTGATGTTTGGCACTATATGTGGGGCGCGGCCGAGTTTCGACCTAAGGACTACTATTCTTTCTTCTTTAGAGACGCTCAAGCCGATCCCATGTTCAAGCACCTATGGAAATCAAAATGTACAATGAAGTTGAAGATGTTTGGATGGCTGCTTTTCTTGGACAGGCTCAACACACGCAATATGTTGAAACGGAGGCACTACAACATTGGTGACGATTTTGATTGCCTTCTTTGCGGGCTTCCAATTGAAGAAACAGTGGACCACATGATCTTCACTTGTGATTTTAGCAAGATTTGTTGGGCCAAACTAGGCATTCATTGGCCCCCTTTTGATAACCGTCTCACTGCCATCAGATTAAATAGGGACTCGTGGCCTAACCCATTCTTCATGGAAATTTTTCTCAATGCTGCGTGGAGCTTATGGAAGGAGAGGAATAACAAGCACTTCCGAGGAGTTGACCCTACTATTGGGTCCTGGTTGTCACGCTTCAAAAACGACCTGGGTCAACTCCAACATAGAATCAAGGAGGCCCATAGAGGCTCATTTGTAAACCTTTTTAATACTCTAGGTTGATCCTTGTTAACTCTTTTTCTCTCTTGATTCCTCCTGTGGAGAGCTGGTAGTTTGCCTCCTCCCTAAGCCATGGGGAGGGGGTGGTAGATGGTTGGTTGACTTTGGCGTTGTATATGTCTATGTAAACACCCCATTTATATAGATATATATAAAACAAAGTGGGAGTGCTCTCCCACTGTCAATTCCCTCAAAAAAAACAATCATAATCTCACAGGCTAGACTTCTAGGATTTAGCCATTACGATCTCATGGTAGATCCACTCTTGTAATACTCATATTCATCAAGATCAATCAAGCAAGAAGTAGGGTATTACCTGCATAGAGAGGGCCCGAACCTGGGTAAACATTGTGTCCCCCGCCTCATGTTACCATTAGCCTTAGACGCACAGTTCGGGACCCCCTACCCAAGATCCACTAGTTTTGACACCGACACCCGTCGCCCGCTCTGGTGCCACCGGGGCTCCGCCCGATTCGCCGGGCGCCCATGCCCATTAGCATGTCGCCCGCTAAGCCCCTAGGCCACTGACAACGGGGCCCCACGCCTCCTTTTCTTAAAAAAATAAGATAAATAGAAAAATATTATTTAATTAATTAGTAAGTCAATTAATTAACATTATTAGCTTGGTTAACTACCTAATTAACTGCTAATTAGCTAATGGGTCAATGACAGGGGGCCCACCCCCGTTGACCAGCCAAACGTTGACTGGTCAACTGGGTCCCCTTGGCCCACCTGTCAGACTCTGCTACACTTCTATGTATGCAGAGCTGGGTAGACGCAGCAATTTGTTATTTATTTTCGAATTAAAATAATTTCAAGATATTCCTAAAACTATAGAAATTCATAGAAAATAATCCTTAACTCGATGAAAATGTTTTATACATGGAAGTTGCTCAGAATGACGAGACGAATCCAACTACGTGGTCCGTTCATCTGTCACATATCCCTAGCATACCGAACCTACAACCTCCCCCCTTCGTTTCATCTGTCCAAAAATGCCAAACTTTGGGAAAACATTCCCGAATGTTTTCCCCCTTCACCTATATCGTGTTGTACTATGTTAGATCACCCCTAGCTCTGCTTGTTGACTTGTCATGTATCTTGTTTGCTTTGTATTTACTGTTTCTCCCCCTCTTCACTCCGGTAGACCTCGAGATCACTGCTGATGCCTCTCTGATTGACTGCTTCGACGACGACCCTCCTTCTCGCCTGAGCAACCAGGCAAGCCCCCCCTTTGATCATCCCGATATCACCCATTCCATTCTCTCATGCTTGCCTTAGATTTTGCTACTGTAATTGATTGCTCTTATTCTAATGCATAGCCTGCCTTTGTAACCTGCTTATTGCTACCTGCCAGCTTATCCTAAACTACTTAGTATAGGTTCATTAGTGATCCATCAGTGACCCCCCACTTGTTCTTGTTGCCCCTGGTTCATCATCAATGACTCGATAAACGTGATCGATGACTAGAGCCCGAAACCTCACATCACATCACGCCCCTTTTGTTGCTCGACTCTGCAGAGCTACTATCGAGTGCCGAGGGTGATCCCTCATAACACACTCCTGATGATAATTCTGTAGTGTAGCTATTCGGTCGTGGTCAACGAGGGTGGTTCCTCTTTCACCATTCCCGATACGACTCTGTCATGCAACACCTCAAGTGTGAACCTCGAGGGTGGTTCCTCTTACGTTCACCTTGATGATTACATTCAGTGGAATCCACCGTGGGTGATTCCTCGGGTTTTCCCCTTGATGTTTGGACACACGGTTACCCAGAATTTACTTGAGACCATTGTTGAATTCGGGTCGGCCCTAAGGGGTGCCCACGAATTGATGTGAAAGTTGGGCAGGCCCGGAGAGCACCCACAAGTTTTCCACGTGGCACGGCCGGGCAGTCTGGGCCCTTGCCGTAAGTCCACGAGACAGGGCAACGGGGTCACATTATTGTGAGTCTCTGCTCGTCTCCGCGAGCCCCCAATGCACTAATGGTTTGGGTATTTGTCCTGAGTTGGCGTCTGGCCTTTACGCACTAACCACCATGCGAGAATAGTTATGGGCCTAGACATCGTGGTATCAGCCGAAGCTTTGTCAGACGTCTAGTTCAGCATTATGGCACGGTTGGATCATGCTGGCCATCCGAGGTGGTGCTGGTATGCACCCTGCACACAACAACCCAGAGTGCTGTAGGCGATGGGCCCAAGACCCCGGAGTGCTTAGGATGTAGACCGGCGAGGACCTCTCTACTGAGCCTAGGTAGGGCTGCGACGTGTTGATCTTCCGAGGCCGGGCATTGACCCTAGAAAGGTGTGTCCGGCCAGAGTGATCGAGCGTGGTGGGTAACATGGTGCACCCCTGCAGGGAAGTTATATATTCGAATACCGTGTCCATGGTAATGGATGTTCAGACTTATATCTTGATCTTATATAACTAGAAATGGATACTTGAGTTATGTGATGGATATGTGGCTCCGAGATTGCTTTCTCGTAGGGAGTCGAGGAAGAATCTCTGGGCGTTGTTTCTACGACATGTTTGTTAATTATAAACTATTATTCTTTACTCTTCTACATGTTGCAAGATGCTTGGAGCTGCTTGAAGATGCTAGTCTGTGATAGGCTAGGCCTTCCCCTCTATTCTGGCATTCTGTAGTTCAGTCCACAGATACAAACCTTCCATTTGATACCAATGCATACTTAGTATAGATGATGCTTGTGAGTACTTTGGAGGAGTACTCACGGTTGCTTTGCTACCCCCTTTCCCCCTTCCTTCTTCATTCCGGTTGATGCAACCAGATGGTGGATCCTTGGAGCCAGATGCCACCGTCGATGGGTGCTACTACATGGAGACTGCCGACAACCAGGAGTAGTTAGGAGGTCCCAGGCAGGAGTCCTTGCCTCTTCAATCGTGTTGCTTTTGTGCTAGCCTTCTTAAGGCAGTTTGGTTTAACTTATGTCTGTACTCAGATATTGTTGCTTCCGCTGACTCTTGTGGAAATAGGCACAAAGTATTCTCGGAATATCCGAAGGATTTCATGGTATCTTGTAATAACAAGAACAATTGGAAGTGAAGGTACGGACGACAAGTGTATGTAGTTAGCCATAAAGATTTATCGGTTGTAGGGATCGCAATGGCCAAGGGCACAAGGGTCTCGAGAAAGCATCAGAGAGTGTCTTCAGAATCTTCTGGTGCAGCAGGCGATCATCTGGCCTGAAGGGCTCTCTAGGAGGAAGTATTGTCGAGAACCTAAAGTTAAATTTTAGCAAAATCATTTAACCTGAATGGAAGAGAGTTCAGAGGCCTAGAGTAAAGGTTGAGGAATAAAAGATCCTACTACCACCCAATGGCGACGTGGGCCGTAAGCCGCACAGCCATGTTAGTAAAAGTTTTTTCAATGACTAGACTCGACATTGGCCAAGGAGTTGGAAATGGGGATTCCTACAGGCAGTCGACTCTGATACCAACTTGTGACGCCCCCGATTCAATCGTACACTATTCATGCATGCAAATGTGTACGATCAAGATCAGGGACTCACGGGAAGATATCACAACACAACTCTAAAACATAATTAAGTCATAGAAGCATCATAATACAAGCCAGGGGCCTCGAGGGCTCGAATACAAGTGCTCGATCTTAGACGAGTCGGCGGAAGCAACAATATCTGAGTACAGACATAAGTTAAACAAGTTTGCCTTAAGAAGGCTAGCACAAACTGGGATACTGATCGAAAGAGGCGCAGGCCTCCTGCTTGGGATCCTCCTAAACTACTCCTGGTCATCGTCAGCAGCCTGCACGTAGTAGTAGGCACCTCCAGTGTAGTAGTCGTCGTCGACGGTGGCGTCTAGCTCCTGGGCTCCAACGTCTGGTTGCGGCATCCGAGAAGAAGAGGAAAACGGGGAAAAAGAGAGAGCAAAGCAACCGTGAGTACTCATCCAAAGTACTCGCAAGCAAGGAGCTACAGTACATATGCATGGGTATATGTGTAAGGAGGCCATATCAGTGGACTGAACTGCAGAATGCCAGAATAAGAGGGGGATAGCTAGTCCTATCGAAGACTACTCTTCTGGCAGCCTCCGTCTTGCAGCATGTAGAAGAGAGTAGATTGAAGTCCTCCAAGTAGCATCGCATAGCATAATCCTACCCGGCGATCCTCCCCTCGTCGCCCTGTATAAAAGCAATCACCGGGTTGTCTGTGGAACTTGTCTGGGTGTGTTTTATTAAGTATCCGGTTCTAGTTGTCATAAGGTCAAGGTACAACTCCGGATCATCCTTTTACCGAGGGACACGGCTATTCGAATAGATAAACTTCCCTGCAGGGGTGCACCACATAACCCAACACGCTTGAACCCATTTGGCCGAACACACTTTCCTGGGTCATTCCCGGCCTCGGAAGATCAACACGTCGCAGCCCCACCTAGGCACAACAGAGAGGTCAGCATGCCGGTTTAAATCCTATGCGCGCAGGGGTCTGGGCCCATCGCCCATTGCACACCTGCACGTTGCGTACGCAGCCGGTGAGCAGACCTAGCAACCTCCATTACAAAGGAAGTCGCGTCACGCAGTCCAACCCGGCGCGCGCCGCTCAGTCGCTGACGTCACGAAGGCTTCAGCTGATACCACGACGTCGAGTGCCCATATCTTTCCCACGTAGTTGGTTAGTGCGTATAGGCTAGTGGCCAGACTCAGATCAAATACCAAGATCTCGTTAAGCGTGTTGTTATGAAGCAACCGCGAACAGCGACCAGGGCCAGGACCACCTCTCGCCTAGGTGGTCTCAACCTGCCCTGTTGCTCCGCCACAAAGATCCACACAAAGGGCCGTCGGGACAAAGGTCCTTTCAGCCCCCAATCCATGAATCACTCGCGGGTACTCCTCGAGCCAACCCGACTTTAGTCACCATCTGTAGTATGTATATATGTATAGTATATACCCGTGATCACCTCCCGAGTGATCACGGCCCAATAGTATAGCAAGGCAGACTGACAAGAATGTAGGGCCAATGATGATAAACTAGCATCCTATACTAAGCATTTAGGATTGCGGGTATGGTATCAATGACTGTAGCAACAATGACAAGCTATGCAACAGAATAGGAGTAACCAAACAGTAACATGCTACACTACTCTAATGAAAGCAGTATAGAGAAGAATAGGCTATATCTGGTGATCAAGGGGGGGGGGCTTGCCTGGTTGCTCTGGCAAGAAGGAGGGGTCGTCAACTCCGTAGTCGAACTGGGCAGCAGCAGCGTCGGTCTCGTAGTCTACCGGAGAGAAGAGGGGGAAGAAACAATGAATACCATGCAATCAGATGCATATCGATGCATGACATGACAAGTAATGATGCTAGGTGTGCCCAATCGCGGTAGTAGGTGATACCGACGAAGGGGGAAAACATCCGGGAAAGTATTCCCGGTGTTTCGCGTTTTCGGACAGATGAACCGGAGGGGAAAAGTTGTGTGTTTGCTATGCTAGGGATGTGTGGCGGACGAACGGGCTGCGTATCCAGATTCGTCTCGTCGTTCTGAGCAACTTTCATGTACGAAGTTTTTCCATCCGAGCTATGGTTTATTTTATATTGATTTTAAAAGATTTAAATCACTTTTTAGCATTTATTTAATTATTTTAATTCAACATTATCCAGAACAGTGCATGATGTCAGCATGATGTCAGCAGTCAACAAAGGTGTTGACTGGTCAACTGACGTGTGGGTCCCACTGGTCATTGACTTAGTTAACTAAACATGATTAGTTAACTTAATTAAAGTGATTAGGTTAATTAGGGTTTAGGTTAAACTAATTACTGTTTATTTAAACTAGCAGGTTAATTAGTTTAATTAATTAGGACTAATTAACTTAATTAACTTAGTTAATTAATTAAATTTATTTTTAATTTTTAATTTTTAATTTTTTTTAATTCTAGTTTTTTTAAACACGTTTTGTGGGTGGGGCCCATATGTCATAGGCCCTAGGGGGCCATAGTGGTTTTGGGCGCGGGTGCGGGCACGCGGGCGCTGGGGATATGGGGGTAACCCGGTTGGCCCCGGGCACCGGCCGGTGCGGCCAAGGGGAGTCGGGCGCGATCACGGGGAGCAGGGGTAGGCAGCGCGCCGACGTGGAGCTCCAGTGGCTGAGTCCGGGCGGAGTAGAGGGGGCCGTGGCGAGCAGATGCAGCGGGGCACGGCGAGTGATCCAGGGGCTCCGACGATAGGCGCCTGAGGAGGCGCGCGCGTGGGGGCGAGCACCGGCGGCCAGCAGCACAACGCGTGGTGGTGCGCTAAGCGCGGCGGGCAGGACCACGGCGCGGCAACGATGGCTACAAGGCAAGGCGGGCGCGGTGGTCGGCGAGCAGCAGTTGAGGGGACCGCGGTAAAATACGGGACAGAGGGAGAGACGGGGGAGGGCGAGGCCCTCACCGGCGATGTAGAGACCAGGTGGGCGGCGAGGCTCGAGGTGGCCTTTGGGGAGGAGGACGGGGACAACATGTGGCGCAGGGGAAGACGAGGAGGCAGTCTGGCGACAGCGTGGCGGTTCGTGGCGGCGTCGATCGGTGGACCGCATCGGGGAGGAGGACGAAGAAGACAGCGGTGGTGGAGATGACGACGTCCGGGACGAGCGCGGTGACAGCGGTCCTCAGGCGGGGGGGGGGGGGCCTCCTGGCGGCGTCTTGGCGGCGGGGTGGGTCGAGCGCACGATCCAGATCGGATCGGGAGGGGGGCGAGAGGGACGAGAGAGTGGGGTGGGGATCGTGCGGGGGAGGAGTGGGGTGACTCGAGGGTTAGGGTTTGGGGTACGAGGCCATATAGGCCAGGGGAGGTTAGGTGGGCCAGTTGGGATGGCCAGCTGGGCCGGAGCCCAGTGAAGGGGGGGTCCCTTTCCCTTTTTTTTTTGTTTTGTTTTGTTTTACTTTTTCTTTTTTTTTCTTTTCTGTTTTCTTTTAGTTCCTAATTATTTTGGTTTTAATAAAATACCAAAGTGGCACCTAAATTGATGTTACAAGTTATGTCACAACCACAAAAAAATTCATCCCAAAATAATATAGTTTAGTATGAAACAAAATATAAAAGGCATTTAATTAATGGTTTTAGCTACTAATTTAATTAGTTTAGTGCATTTAAACAGATTATAAAGACTTGGTTTCTCCACCAATATATCTTATGAATTATTTGTCACAATAAGAACATTTTAGTTTTGACTTTTGAAAACTTCAATTGTTTGACTTGTTTTTGAATTTGGATTTTGAATCGGATTTGAACTAACGCGAGATTAGCAACAGTAATCGAGGTGACGTGGCATCATTAGCAAAGGTTACTGTAGCTTGATTATCCGGGCGTCACATAGCTGGTACCATATAGCTTGGGGGATAATAAGGGATTAATCATCGAATCGGACATTTTACTGAATATATCTGTAACCCATTTATTGGTAGGTTAACTAGGGCCATATTTAATATATCTGAGGCTACATAGCAACATGCATTGTACTGAATGACTAAATATGCAATCCCAGACTACGTAGCAACAAGGAAGAGTGTTACCTTAATGTTCTGATGTGTCTAGATATACATGTAATAATATATTATATAATGGGATGGAGGGAGTGTTGTACTACATCATTTTGCAATTGTTGTTTAGCTTCTAATATTAACTTGGTGCTTTTACGTACATATGTCATTGCCAAGGATCCACACTTCAACCATTTCTGCATATGGGGCAATGAGATATTCATGAACCAACATCAAGTGAGGAAACCGATAAATATTGTTATTAAAATGGGTCAAAAGATGTCAATCGAACTATTTGTTTACACTTTATGCAAGACAACACTGAACTTCAGGATGGTAAGTAAGAACTATGTAGCCTTCTTTTTGCTGCCCGTAATGAGTTGTGTTAGATGACAATGTCTGAATCTTTTTCCTTTGTAGTGGATCCTAAAGCAGTTTACTCAAGATTACCTCTCAAACTACATGATTGGCGGCCGGCCATCACAAGGGGTTGCACTATAGTTGCATGTGCCTTCTGCATCGAGGATAGAACAATAGGGCCATTCCGCTTCACCTTGTTTAGCAACCAGAATGTCTCTCGCCTCATTCTTTACAATCTTTAATAGTACAAGTATACAACCCTGGTTATTCATTATTTATTTGGTGCTTATGTAATTCTTGAACATATGTATCTGTGAATCGAATAATGCATTGGTTGTTTGAACCTGATGGATATGAATAAAGCTATAGCCTACTTTCAAGTTCAAACTAGGTACAATTTTAAGTAGCAGCAATTAAATTAGGGTGAAATTATGCTCTGCACTTCATTACAACGCACACGGTCTATAAAGCACAGTGATGCGTCTCCAACATATCTATGATTTTTGATTGTTCCATGCTATTATATTATCATTCTTGGATGTTTTACCATCATTTTATAGCAAATTTATATCATTTGTTGGGACTGACCTATTGACATAGTGCCCAGTGCCAGTTGCTGTTTTTGCTTGTTTTTTACGTCGCAGAATATCAGTACCAAACGGAGTCCAAACGCAAAATATCATTTTTTGGAGATTTTTTTGGACCAGAAGACACCTTGGGGGGCCAAGAAAAGCACCTAGAAGGAGTCCAATGGGGACCACAATGCACCAGGGCACGCTAGGAAGCCCACGCACGCCCTGGTGGGTTGTGGGGCCCATGAGGGTGTCCTTCACTGCCTCTTCACCCTATAAATTCCAGCCGCAACAAGTTCCAGAACCACGAGATCCAATCTAACACCATCACAGAGGGGTTTATCATCCTCATTGGCGCCTCTCCGATGATGCGTGAGTAGTCCACCATAGACTTATGGGTCCATATGCAGTAGCTAGATGGCTTCCTCTCTCTCTTTTGATTCTCAATACAATGGTCTCTTGGAGATCTGTTTGATGTAATGTCTTTTTGCGGTGTGTTTGTTGGGATCCAATGAAGTTTGAGTTTATGATCAGATCTTTTATCCATGAATATTATTTGAGTCCTCTTTGATCTCTTATATGCATGATTATTTATTACCTCGTATTTATTCTTTGAATATTTGCTTTAGTTAGGACAACTAGATCGATTTTTCTTGCCATGGGAAGAGGTGCTTTGTGATGGGTTCGATCCTGCGGTGTTCTTTCCTAGTGACAAAAGGGGCAACAAGACACGCATGTATCATTGCTATTAAGGATAACAAGATGGGGGCTATCCCTACATGAATAGATCGCGTCTACATCATGTCATCGTTCTTATTGCGTTACACCGTTTCTCCATGAACTTAATACACTACATGCATGCTGGATAGCAGTCGATGTCTGGAGTAATAGTAGTAGATGTAGAATCATTTTGGTCTACTAATCTCGGACATGATGCCTATATATTGATCATTTCCTTGGATATCATCATAATTATTTGATCTTCTATCAATTTCCCAACAATAATTTGTTTACCCACCGCGTGCTATTTCTCGAGAGAATCCACTAGCGAAATCTACGGCCCCCGGGTCTATTCTTTATCATATTTGCTTTCCGATCTATTGTTTGCCACTTTTATTTTCAGATCTATTATTCCAAAAAACCCAAAATACCTTTATGCACTTTTTTATTACTTACTTTATTTCTCATTTTATCGAGAGCTATTTATCCAATCCACCACAAATTTATCTATCTTTTTACCGTGGAGGGATTGACAACCCCTCTTACGCGTCGGCTTGCAAGTATTTGTTCTTTGTGTGCAGGTACTATTTACATAGTGTTGCTTGGTTCTCCAACTGGATTGATACCTTGGTGGCACAATTGATGGAAATACCTACCGTATCTGTACTGCATCATCCCTTCCTCTTTAGAGAAATACCGACGCAGTTTCAAGCGACATCAAAAGGTATTTCTAGCACCGTTGTCGGGGAGACATCATCAACATCTATCAGTTTCCCAATCATAAATCTCATCTCCTTGCAATTTACATTATTTTCCATTTGCCTCTCGATTTCAGCTCCCCCACTTCACAAAAATTTCCCGTTTTACTTGCCTTCTTTTCCGTTTGCCTTTTTGTTCGTTTTCTATCTTTGCTTGTGTGACATGTGTCTTCTATTTGCTTGTATCTTCTCTTGCTAAAAATCTATTGATATGGATCCTCATCCACTTATCTTTTTAAAAGATCCAATGATGAACCAATTTCTAGTGAATTGAGTGCACTAGATTATCTTTATGAAGTTTTGCTTGACATTCGTGATTCTGGAAATTGTGATGAAGTGTTAAAGAAAGAAATTTATAAGGTGATTCACGATACCTCCTTGAATGAAAAGAATGAGTTCAATGATATTTTTATAAATTCTATTAAAGTGAATTGTGTTAATATTATGCAAAACCCCAAGCTTAGGGATGATAATTTTGTTATGTTTACTACTTATTGCAATGGTCATGATTGGGGTCATAATTATTCTTGTGATCTTGAAAATTTATTTAAGCCTCATGATGAATATGTTTGCAATAATATTGAAAGTGGGTTGGGAAGAGTGTCAAATTTAGCTAAAAATAACGCCGCATATTTGGAGAGTGTTCAATTTTAAGATTTGTTTGATAAAAGTGGGATTGGAGAGGTTATGACTTTATTTGATGATAATCCCACTATTTTGGAAGAGTGACAACTTTGCATGCATGTGGATCATGAAGAGAAGATTTTATATGATAGATATATTGTTGAATTTGATTATTATCCTACATGTAATTATTATGAGAGAGGAAAATATGGTTGTAGAAATTTTCATATTACTAAATTACCTCTCGTTATGATGAGATTGTCAATGTTGTATTACTCTCCTTTGCATATGCTATATATTTCTTGTCGTGATAATATTTTTGCTTATAAAATTCCTATGCATAGGAACTATGTTAGAATTAAACGTGTTTGTCACATCTCCTATGATGCTCTCTTTGTTCTTCAATTCTTGTGTTTCATGTGAGCATCATTGAAATCTCAAGCCTATCTTGATGGCTATAAAGCGATAACGCTTATTGGGAGGCAACCCAATGAATAAAAAATTTGTTTCTCTTTTTCTTTCTGTTTTTGTGTGTTTACACAATTATGCTACTGTTATGATTGTGTTCTTATGTTTTAATTAGTGTATGTGCCAAGTAAAGCCTTTAGTATCATGTTGGGTGATAGTTTTTGATCTTGTTGGAAAACAGAAACTTTTATGTCCAGTACAGAATTGTTTAAATTCATAGAAGCAACGAAAAATTCTGAAATTTTTACACAAGATTGATATACAAATTGCCTACATTGTCCTTATCTTTCAGAATTTTTTGAGTTACAGAAGTATGGTTAGAGTTCAGATTACCACAGACTGTTTTGTTTGACAAATTATGTTTTCGTTGCATTGTGTACTTGTTGTGATGAATCTATGGATTGTATTGGAGGGTATAAGCCATGGAAAACTTAGAGTACAGTAGGTATAATGCAATAATAAAATATGAATGGGTTTGCAATAGTACTTAGAGTGGTGATTTGCTTTATTATATAACGGATCTCAGGAAGGTTTTGCTAAGTTTTGTGTGATTGAAGTTTTCATGTTTTGGGTGAGATCATGATGGATGAAGGAATAAGGAGTGAAAAGAGCCTAAGCTTGGGGATGCCCTATGGCGCCCCAAGTTAATATTCAAGGAGAACCAAGCAACTAAGCTTGGAGATGCCTCGGAAGGCATCCCCACTTTCTTCTAACAGCCATCGGTAATTTTACTTGGAGCTATATTTTTATTCATCATGTATCATGAGTTTTGCTTGGAGCATTTTGTATTATATGAGTCTTTGCTTGTTTTGCTTTTTAGTTTGTCTCATATTTCCTTGTTGTACACACCTATTTGAGAGAGCCAAAACTATGCTATGATTTGTTAGAATTTCTCTATGTGCTTCACTTAAATTTTTTGAGCTATCGAGTTGCTCTAGTGCTTCACTTACATCTTTTTTTAGCACGATGTGCTTCATTTAGATTTATTTGAGAGTTAGTAAAAAAAGTTGAAGAAATTCTCTCATGCTTCACTTAAATTATTTTTGAGTGATGAATTTTTTTATGCTCATGTTCTTCACTTAAATTTGTTTGAGCTTGTCAAACGCAATTGCAACATATGAAATTAGTCCCAAAGTGATAGATATTCAAGAGGGATATAATAAAAACTATCATGAAAATCATTGGATAAAATAAACTTGATTATTTGTAATACTTTTGAGATATGATGATACTAATATGTGAGTCATGTTGGTGAGTAATGATGCTTTAGTAAGAATATCGGTGTTCAGGTTTGTGATTCCCTATGCAAGCACAAAAGTGAATAGTTGTGCAATGAAATTACATCGTACTTGTGGTACATTATTTGGTGTTAGTTATGCTTAATGCTCGTTTATGTGAATTTTTGTTTCTTGGTTGGTTGCTTCTAATCTATTTGCTAGCCTTCACTTGTACTAAGTAGAAATACTAATTTTGCATCCAAAATCCTTAAACCCAGTTTTGCCATATGAGTCCACCATACCCACCTATATGCGATATTTCCGTGCCGTACCATGTCAATTTGTATGTTCCATCGCTAATTTTCAAAATGAATTTCCTTTTTGTGTGCCCGTACCGCTCATGAAGCAGCAGGGGGTGGCCAATATTTTCCATGCTAGATGTGTTATTATCAAGATGATTGTTTACTCACTTGTCATTGCATAAGAGTACGGTGGTAATAGGGATGCATATTGATAACCCACAAGTATAGGGGATCGCAACAGTTTTCGAGGGTATACTCTACCCAAATTTATTAATTCGACCCAAGAGGAGCCAAAGAATATTCTCAAGTATTAGCAGTTGAGTTGTCAATTCAACCACACCTGGAAAACTTAATATTTGTAGCAAAGTAATAACAGTGGCAAAAGTAACAATAGCAGTTTTGTCATAATTGTAACAGTGGCAACGGTAAAGTAACTAAGCAAAGATAAATACGTGAAAAGCTCGTAGGCATTGGATCAGTGATGGATAATTATGTCGGATGTGATTCCTCATGCAATAGTTATAACAGAGGGTGACACAGAACTAGCTCCAGTTCATCAATGTAATGTAGGCATGTATCCCGAATATAGTCATACGTGCTTATGGAAAAGAACTTGCATGACATCTTTGTCCTACCCTCCCGTGGCAGCGGGGTCCTATTGGAAACTAAGGGATATTAAGGCCTGCTTTTAATAGAGTACCGGACCAAAGCATTAACACTTGGTGAATACATGAACTCCTCAAACTATGGTCATCACCGGGAGTGGTCCCAATTATTGTCACTTTGGGGTTGCCGGATCATACAACATAGTAGTTGACTATTGACTTGCAAGATAGATCAAGAACTCACATATATTCATGAAAACATAATAGGTTCAGATCTGAAATCATGGCACTCGGGCCCTAGTGACAAGCATTAAGCATAGAAAAGTCATAGAAACATCAATCTTTAGAACATAATGGATACTAGGGATCAAACCCTAACAAAACTAACTCGATAACTTGGTAAATCTCATCCAACCCATCACCGTCCAACAAGCCGATGGAATTACTCACGCACGGCGGTGTGCATCATGAAATTGGTGATGGAGGATGGTTGATGATGACGGCAGCAACAGATTCCCCTCTCCGAAGGCCCGAAAGGACTCCAAATCAGCCCTCCCGAGAGAGATTAGGGCTTGGCGGCGGCTCTGTACTGTAAAACGCGATGAATCCTTCTCTCTTATTTTTTTCTCCCTGAACTTGAATATATGGAGTTGGAGTTGAGGTTGGTGGAGCCTCAGGGGGCCCATGAGATAGGGGGCGCGCCCAGGGGGCGTAGGCGCGCCCCCCACCCTCATGGACAGGGTGTGGGCCCCCTGATCTTGATTCTTCCGCCAGTATTTTTTTTAATTTCGAAAATATTCTCCGTGAAGTTTCAGGTCATTCTGAGAACTTTTATTTCTGCACAAAAATAACACCATGGCAATTCTGCTAAAAACAACATTCGTCTGGGTTAGTTCCATTCAAATCATGCAAGTTAGAGTCCAAAACAAGGGCAAAAGTGTTTGGAAAAGTAGATACGATGGAGACGTATCAACTCCCCCAAGCTTAAACCTTTGCTTGTCCTCAAGCAATTCAGTTGAAAAATTGAAAGTGATAAAGAAAAATTTTTACAAACTCTGTTTGCTCTTGTTGTTGCAAATTGAAAAGCCAGCATTCATGTTTTCAGCAAAGATTATGAACTAACCACATTCACAATAACATCTAGGTCTCATATTTACTCATATCAATGGCATAATCAACTAGCGAGCAATAATAATAAATCTCGGATGACAAAAATTCTCAAAACAATCATAATATGTCATAACAAGATGGTATCTTGCTAGCCCTTTCTGAGACCGCAAAACATAAATGCAGAGCACCTCTGAAGATCAAGGACTGACTGGACTTGGTAATTCATGGTAAAAGAGATCCAGTCATAGTTATACTCAATATAAACTAATAGTAATGGATGCAAATGGCAGCGGTGCTCTCCAACTGGTGCTTTTTAATAAGAGGATGATGACTCAACATAAAATTAAATAGATAGGCCCTTCACAGAGCGAACCAGGGATTTGTAGACGTGCCAGAGCTCGAATTTTGAAACAGAGATAAAGAGTATTTTGGGTGGCATACTTTCATTGTCAACATAACAACTAAGAGATCTCGATATCTTCCATGCTACACACATTATAGGCGGTTCCCAAATAGAATGGTAAAGTTTCTACTACCCCACCACCAACAAGCATAAATCCATGGCTTGCCCGAAACAACGGGTGCCTCCAACTAACAACAATCCTGGGGGAGTTTTGTTGGAAATTATTTTGATTTGAGCATGGGACTGGGCATCCCGGTTACCGGCCATTTTCTCGCGAGTGAGGAGCGGAGTCCACTCCTCGTGAGAATAACCCACCTAGCATGTAAGATATAGATAGTCCTAGTTGATACATGAGTTGTTCGACCATACAAAACAGAATTTCATTTGAAGGTTTAGAGTTTGGCACATACAAATTTACTTGGAACGACAGGTAAATACCGCATATAGGAAGGTATGGTGGACTCATATGGAATAACTTTGGGGTTTATGGAAGTGGATGCACAAGCAGTATTCCCGCTTAGTACAAGTGAAGGCTAGAAAAAGACTGGGAAGCGACCAACTAGAGAGCGACAACAGTCATGAACATGCATTAAAATTAATCAACACTGAGTGCAAGCATGAGTAGGATATAAATCACCATGAACATAAATGCCATGGAGGCTATGTTGATTTTGTTTCTACTACATGCATGAACATGTGCCAAATCAAGCCACTCGAATCGTTCAAAGGAGGATACCACCCTATCATACCATATCACAACCATTTTAATAGCATGTTGGCACACAAGGTAAACCATTATAAACTCCTAGCTAATTAAGCATGGCATGAGCAACTATAATCTCTAATTTTCATTGCGAACATGTTTCGTTGATAATAGGCTGAATCAGGAATGATCAACTAATCATATTTACAAAAACAAGATAGGTCGAGTTCATATGAGCTTCTCTCATCTCAATCAGTCCATCATATATCGTCATTATTGCCTTTCACTTGCACGACCGAACGGTGTGGATAATAATAGTAGTGTACGTGCATTGGACTAAGCTGGAATCTGCAAGCATTTAATACAAGGGAGAAGACAAGGTGATATGGGCTCTTGATTAAATCAACAATAATGCATATGAGAGCCACTCAACATTTTCATCATGGTCTTCTCCTCTCGACCCCCAAAGAAAAGAAAAGAAACAAAACTGTTTACACGGGAAAACTCCCAACAAGAAAAAGAAGAATAAGAAATATTTTTGAGTTTTCTTTTAATTACTACTACTACAGGCATGGAAAGTAAACTAGCAAAAAGCTATAACTAATTTTTTTGGTTCTTCTAACACATAAGAAGAAAGCTTAGAAAAGAGAATAAACTAGCATGGATAGTAAAATGAAAAAGTATGAGCACCGACAACTACAATGAGTGTGTGAACATGAATGTAGTGTCGGTGAGAAATACGTACTCCCCCAAGCTTAGGCTTTTGGCCTAAGTTGGTCTATGCCCATGGATCAAAGCTACTCTCTCTGGTGTACTGAGGAGGGTCCTCAGGGTGCCACTGGTTAGCAATCTCCTCCGGATCCCATTGATAAACAGGCTGTCGATAAGGGTCAAGTTGTGGCTCGAGCTCATCCTCTAGAGCAGGTGTCGCGCTCAAGTATGCATGAATGTCCTCTGGCAAAATGAGGTACTTGCCTGAAAATATGTTAAACAAAGAGGGCACTCGCAAGGTAATAATCTCACAATATTTTTTATCAAATATCAAATTATACTTAAGCAGTTTCTTCTTATTTTTAACAATAAAATCATGTCCTATGATACTCTTATAATCTAGAAAAACAGAGGGCAATAACTTTTCTTCTTTCTCATAATGCCTAATAGGTATATTAAAGTGTGCAGCAAGGCGCAAAGCAAAGATACCACCGAAGATGTGGCCCTTTGTACGGTTCAGACTTAATCGCTTAGCAATGACAACACCTAAACTGAAAGTTGTATCACGAAACAAAGCATGGCGCAAAATAACAATATCAGGTGCACTAAGATTTCCACTGTTCCCGTGACCAATTAAACATCCACTAGAAAATATTGCAAAGTAACGTAAAACAGTAGAATGTATGCTAGTAATTCTTGCACCTCAAACTTTCCTCGTTTCCCCTACAACAATCATATCAATAAACCCCTCAAAAATCATTACGATGTGGTTCCTCTATGCTGCCCTCAAAGGGTAACTTGCAGACCCGACAAAAATCATATAATGACATCTCCTTAACCTCCTCATATAAATGAAACTCCACCGAAGGTGGTGATTTCCTAGCATGAAAGTAAAAAAATTTCACAAAAATATTAGTGAGTAGGAGATACTGTTCGCGCTGGTCGTGGAGGAAGTCGGTGAGCCTGCATTCTCCGCCAAATGATAAAAATCATCATGAATCCCGGCTGCCTTCAAGAACTCATCACAAGGCCATTCACACGGTCGAACCTCAGCAGTGCGAGGGAGATTATATTTGGGCTTCTTATTTTCCTCACTTTCCTTATCCTTCGAGCTTCGGCTCGAAGAGCCCTTCAACAATCTCTTCATCATTTTCTTTCTCTGAAATTCCTGAAATTTTTTATTGACTCAAAATAAAAGTGAATCAAACTCAACAAAATTGATAGCAACTACTCCCACAAGTTCCTAGAGGCTATATCATGCATCAGAACTACTTTTGACCATATAAATTTGACATGCAAGCTCAAACAGGGTCACCTTAGTAGCAGAAATTTGCAATAAATAAAGCACTAAAACTAATTGGACCATTGGAGGAGTCACATACCGAAGAACAATCCCCCAAAACAGTTTTGTGAATGAAGCTGTGAGCAAGGAGATCGAAAAATTGCAGCAAAACGAGCTAGAACACGAGTTTGAGCTGTTTGGTGATTTTTTTTCTGGAGGTAGACGAAGTGTGTGGGTGCAGGAATAAGTGGAGGGGGCCATGTGGGGCCCACGAGGCAGGGGGCGCCCAGGGGCGGAGGCGTGCCCTGGACCCTCGTGGCCAGGTGGTGTGGCCCCCTGATTCTTTCTTAGTGCCAAATATTCTTAAATATTCTACAAAAAATCATATTTCAATTTCGGGACATTTGGAGAACTTTAATTTTTGGGGTATTTTTTGTTGCAAGGATAAATCAGAAAACAGACAGGAAAATACTATTTTTGCTTTATTTAATCTAAATAACAGAAAGTAAAAGGAGGGTATAGAGAGTTGTGCTTTCTAACTTCATCCATCTCATGCTCATCAAAAGGAATCCACGAACAAGGTTGATCAAGTCTTGCTAACCAACTCATTCCGAATCGCATGAGACCGGAGAATCTTCGAATAGCGCTAAGTTACCTCAATGGGGATATGCATGTCCCCAACAATAAGAATATCATATTTCTTCTTGACAGTACGAAGAGGAAATTCAAAACCTCCAATAGTAATCATTGAAATTTTTCCAATACAATTGATATTGTGGACTTGAGGTTGTTTCCTCGGAAAGTGTACTGTAGGTTCATTACCATTTCAGTAGGTGTCAACTTATTCAAATCAAGTCTACGATATAAAGAAAGAGGCATAACACTAACACCGGCTCCAAGATCACACAAAGCAGTTTTGACATAGTTTCCTTTAATCGAGTGTGGTATAGTTGGTACTCCTGGATCTCCTAGTTTCTTTGGTATTCCACCCTTAAAAGTATAATTAGCAAGCATGGTGGAAATTTCAGCTTCCGATATCTTTCTTTTATTTGTAACAATATCTTTCATGTACTTAGCATAAGGATTCATTTTAAGCATATCAGTCAAACGCATACGCAAAAAGATAGGTCTAATCATTTCAGCAAAGCGCTCAAAATCCTCATCATCCTTTTTCTTGGATGGTTTAGGAGGAAAAGGCATGGGCTTCCAAACTCATGGTTCTCTTTCTTTAATGTGCTTCCTAGCAAGGAAGTCTCTCTTATCATAGCGTTGATTCTTTGATTGTGGGTTATCAAGATCAACAACAGGTTCAACCTCTACATCATTATTATTGCTAGGTTGAGCATCAACATGAACATCATCATTAACATCATCACTGGGTTCATGTTCATTACCAGATTGTGTTTCAGCATGAGAAATAGAAATATCATTGGGATTCTCAGGTATGTTAACAACAGGTTCACTAGAAGCATGCAAAGTCCTATCATTTTTCTTCTTCTTCTTTTTAGAAGGACTAGGTGCATCAACATTATTTCTCTGAGAATCTTGCTCAATTCTCTTAGGGTGGCCCTCAGGATACAAAGGTTCCTGAGTCATTCTACCACCTCTAGTCCCAACTCTAATAGCATTATCATTTTTCTTATTATTTAATTCATTGAGCAAATCATTTTGTGCTTTAAGCACTTGTTCTGCTTGAGTGGTAACCATGGAAGCATGTTACTAATAAGTTTAAGTTCACCTTTAACTCTAGACATATAATCACTCAAGTGTTCAATCATACAAGTATCGTTTCAATTGTCTACCAACATCAGCCTTGAAGTTTTCTTGTTTAACAATAAAATTATCAAACTCGTCCAATCATTGACTAGCAGACTTATAACGAGGAATATCACCTTCATCAAATCTATAGAGATAATTTACCTTTACTACATGTGTCGTGTTATCAAGACCATGTATTTATTCAATAGGCGGTATATTCTTAACATCTTCAGCTTTAATACCCTTTTCTTTCATAGATTTCTTTGCCTCCTACATATCTTCAGGACTGAGAAATAGAATACCCTTTTTCTTTGGAGTTGGCTTAGGAGTTGGTTCAGGAAGTGTCCAATTATTTTCATTAGTCAACATATTATTCAATAACAGTTCAGCTTGATTAACAGTTCTTTCCCTAAAACCACAACCAGCACAACTATCCAGGTGGTCTCTGGAAGCATCGGTTAGTCCATTATAAAAGATATCAAGTATTTCATTTTTCTTGAGAGGATGATCAGGCAAGGCATTAAGTAATTGGAGAAGCCTCCCCCAATCTTGTGGGAGACTCTCTTCTTCAATTTGCGCAAAATTATATATTTCCCTTAAAGCAACTTGTTTCTTATGAGCAGGGAAATATTTAGTAGAAAAGTAATAAATCATATTCTAGGGACTATGCACACAACCAGGATCAAGAGAATTAAACCATATTTTAGCATCACCCTTTAATGAGAATGGAAATAACTTAAGGATATAGTAGTAACGGATTTTTTCCTCATGAGTGAATAGGGTGGCTATATCATTCAATTTAGTATGATGTGCCACAACAGTTTAAAATTCATAGCCATAAAAAGGATCAGATTCAACCAAAGTAATTATCTCAGGATTGACAGAGAAACATAATCCTTATCAGAAATATAGATAGGTGAAGTAGAAAAAGCAGGGTCATATTTCATTCTAGCATTCATAGATTTTTCTTTCAGCTTAGCTAATAATTTATTAAGATCATATCTATCATTGCAAGCAAGAAAATCTCTAGTAGTTTCTTCATCCATAACATAACCCTCATGCACAACAGACAATTCATATCTAGGGGAGAATCTTCATCATCACTTTCATCACTATTATCAGTTTCAATAATTTCATTCTCTCTAGCCCTAGCAAGTTGTTCATCAAGAAATTCACCTAATGGCACAGTATTATCAAGCATAGAAGTAGTTTCATCATAAACATCACGCATAGCAGAACTGGCATCATCAATAACATGCGACATATAAGAATTAACAGCAAGAGTAGGTGCCGCAAGTTTATTCAAAACAGAAGGTGAATCAAGTGGAGAGCTAGATGGCAGTTCCTTACCTCCCCTCGTAGTTGAGGGATAAATCTTTGTTTTCTCGTCTTTCATGTTCCTCATAGTGACCCGGCAACGGCGCCAGAAAATAGTCTTGATAACCCACAAGTATAGGGGATCGCAACAGATTTCGAGGGTAGAGTATTCAACCCAAATTTATCGAGTCGACACAAGGGGAGCCAAAGAATATTCTCAAGTATTAGTAGTTGAGTTGTCAATTCAACCACACCTAGAAAACTTAATATCTGCAGCAAAGTATTTAGTAGTAGAGTAATATGGAAGTAACGGTAACAGTGGAAAAAGTAACAGTAGCATTTTTGTAGTAATTGTAATAGTGGCAATGGTAAAGTAACTAAGAAAAGATCAATACGTGGAAAGCTCATAGGCATTGGATCAGTGATGGATAATTATGTCGGATGCGATTCCTCATGCAATAGTTATAACATAGGGTGACACAGAACTAGCTCCAGTTCATCAATGTAATATAGACATGTATTCCGAATATAGTCATACGTGCTTATGGAAAAGAACTTGCATGACATCTTTTGTCCTACCCTCCCGTGGCAGCGGGGTCCTATTGGAAACTAAGGGATATTAAGGCCTCCTTTTAATAGAGTACCGGACCAAAGCATTAAAACTTGGTGAATACATGATCTCCTCAAACTACGGTCATCACCGGGAGTGGTCCCGATTATTGTCACTTTGGGGTTGCCGGATCATAACACATAGTAGGTGACTATTGACTTGCAAGATTGGATCAAGAACTCACATATATTCATGAAAACATAATAGGTTCAGATCTGAAATCATGGCACTCGGGCCCTAGTGACAAGCATTAAGCATAGAAAAGTCATAGCAACATCAATCTTTAGAACATAATGGATACTAGGGATCAAACCCTGACAAAAATAACTCGATTACATGGTAAATCTCATCCAACCCATCACCGTCCAGCAAGCCTACGATGGAATTACTCACGCACGGCGGTGAGCATCATGAAATTGGTGACGGAGGATGGTTGATGATGACGATGGCGACAAATTCCCCTCTCCAGAGCCTCGAACGGACTAAAGATCAGCCCTCCCGAGAGAGATTAGGACTTGGCGGCGGCTCCGTATCGTAAAACGCGATGAATCCTTCTGTCTTATGTTTTCTCCCCGAACGTGAATATATGGAGTTGGAGTTGAGGTTGGTGGAGCCTCAGGGGGCCCATGAGATAGGGGGAGCGCCCGGGGGGCAGGTGCGCCCCCACTCTCGTGGACAGGGTGTGGCCCCCCTGGTCTTGATTCTTTTGCCATTTTTTTATTAATTCCAAAAATATTCTCTGTGAAGTGTCAGGTCATTCCGAGAACTTTTATTTCTGCACAAAAATAACACCATGGCAATTCTGCTGAAAACAACATCTTTCCGGGTTAGTTCCATTCAAATCATGCAAGTTAAAGTCCAAAACAAGGGCAAAAGTGTTTGGAAAAGTAGATACGATGGAGACGTATCACCTAGTCCCAAAATGAAAAAGAAATTTACTTTATGTTGTCAAAGAATAAATTCCCTGGAAAGTTTTTGTATGGATGGTACCCGTGGATACGACTAGCCGTGGAGTGTTTGGGAACTGCCTATGATATATCTACCATGAAAAGTGTTGGGAATTACTCGGTCGTTTTCGTTGACGGGAAAAGTATGCCTCTCAAAATTTGTGTCTCTCAATTTAAGCTTTGAGCTCTAGCACCTCTATAAATCTCTACTTCCCTCTGCGAAGGGCCTATCTATTTACTTTATGCAATTTATATTTTTATTTGAGTCTCTATCTTCTCTTATAAAGCACCAACTAGGGAGCACTATGATCATACTTGAGCATTGGATGTAGCTATATGCAAGTGTGTTTCGTGGATGGATCAATGATCATGGTGGGCTAGGGATAACTTTATTTAGTGTTGATATTTTGAAAGACATGGTTGCTCGTTGATATGCTTGAATATTGAAATCTCCATGTCAAAACAAGACTATTACTTTGGACCATATAAAAGTCCAAATGTCCATGCTATAAAAGGAAAGAATATGTGATGAACATGTTAGGCAACATTCCACATCAAAAATTCTATTTTTGTCATTTACCTACTTGAGGATGAGCAGGAATTAAGCTTGGGGATGCTGATACGTCTCCAACGTATATATAATTTTTGATTGTTCCATGCTATTATATTATTATTCATGTATGTCTTACCATCATTTTATAGTAGCTTTATAACATTTTTTGGGACTAACCTATTGACATAGTGCCCAGTGCCAATTGCTGTCTTTTGGTTGTTTTTTATTTCATAGAATATCATTACCAAACGGAATGCAAAGGCAGCAAACTTTTTGGAGATTTTTTTGGACCAGAAGACACCTTGGGGGCCAAGAAAGCACCTGCAAGGAGTCCCGTGGGGACCATAATACACCAGGGTGCGCTAGGAGACCCAGGCACACCCTGGTGGGTTGTGGGGCCCATGGGGTCTCCTGCATCGCCTCTTCGCCCTATAAATTCCCAAAGATTCCAGAAACCCTAGGGGAGTCAATGAAAAACAATTCCAACCGCCGCAAGTTCCAGAACCACGAGATCCAATCTAATACCACCACAAAGGGGTTCATCATCCTCATTGTTGCCTCTCTGATGATGCGTGAGTAGTCCACCATAGACCTACGGGTCTGTAGGTAGTAGCTAGATGGCTTCCTCTCTTTCTTTTGATTCTCAATACAATGGTCTCTTGGAGATCTATTTGATGTAATGACTTTTTGTGGTGTGTTTGTTGGGATCCAATGAAGTTTGAATTTATGATCAGATCTTTTATCCATTAATATTATTTGAGTCTTCTTTGATCTCTTATATGCATGATTATTTATAGCCTCGTATTTCTTCTTCGAATCTTTGGTTTAGTTAGGCCAACTAGATCAATTTTTTGCCATGGGAAGAGGTGCTTTGTGATGGGTTCGATATTGCAGTGTTCTTTCCGAGTGACAGGAGGGGCGGCAAGACACAAATGTATCATTGCTATTAACGATAACAAGATGGGGGCTATTCCTACATGAATAGATCTCGTCTACATCATGTCATCGTTCTTATTGCATTACTCTGTTTCTCCGTGAACTTAATACACTAGATGCATGCTAGATAGAGGTTGATGTGTGGAGTAATAGTAGTAGATGCAAAATCATTTCGGTCCAGTAATCTTGGATGTGATGCCTATATATTGATCAATTCCTTGGATATTGTCATAATTATTTGATCTTCTATCATTTTCTCAACAATAATTTGTTTACCCACCGTGTGCTATTTCTTGAGAGAAGCCACTAGTGAAATCTACGGCCCCCAGGTCTATTCTTTATCATATTGCTTTCCGAGCTATTATTTGCTAGTTTTATTTTCAGATCTATTATTCCAAAAACCCAAAAATACCTTGCTGCACTTTTTATTACTTATTTTATTTCACGTTTTATCGAGAGCTATTTATCCAATCTACCACAAACTTATCTATCTTTTTACCATGGAGGTATTGACAACCCCTCTTACGCGTCGAGTTGCAAGTATTTGTTCTTTGTGTGTAGGTACCATTTACATAGTATTGCTTGGTTCTCCTGCTGGATTGATACCTTGGTTTCACGACTGAGGGAAATACCTACCGTAGTTGTACTGCATCATCCCTTCCTCTTTGGGGAAATACCAATGCAGTTTCAATTGACATCGCACAGCGTGTGTGATATACATCATCATCCGACACGGTTCAGGAGACGAAACGCGTGTAACCATGCACACAGTTGCCATTTGCAAAGTGTGTGTGATGTCAGACAATATCACAAACGGTGCAGGAAAACTAAATGTGTGTAATTGTTGACCTATCATACACGGTTTACAATCATGATCTGTTTGTGATGTGCCAGGCATGTAAACGTAGAGCCAGTTTGGTACGTGCCCGAAAAATACCGTGCCTCTAATGTGCCTGGACTTCGCCTGGTTTTAGGTGAACCCATAGAAGTCCGACTACGATGGTAATGCCAACACACACGAGTAGCAAGGATGGAGCGTTTGGCACATTCGAGATATTAGAAACAGTTTTATAGGGAGAACCGTATGCATCATGGCTCCCTATCCCCAACGGTTTCTGGGTCGTGTGGGAAGGACCCCCCTATCATCCACACTCACTAGGCGACGGTTTAAAATGTTGTCACGGAATGGGGTTAAAAACGTTTGTATAGCACCTCTATGTACTAGTGAATGAACGAAGGAAGATACTTGAGGGAATTTAGATACATGAAAGATGCACCAAAGAATTTGGAGATGAATGAAGAAACAACAGTTCCGGAGAACTAGTGAACAAGAGCTGAAAGTTGAGAACAAATAAATATTCTGATATAATGGCCTTCGAAAATCCAAACAAAAATAGCTCCTAAAATGCTTTACATAGGTATGAAAAGAATTTTTCGCGATTGAAACACTTTAAGAGGATAGCAACACGCTTTAACCATGAATCTTCGAGAGAACGGATAAGATTTGGAGAAAAACACTTCTTCGATCTTCAACTGTTGAGAATGATGACAAGAACCACCACTAAAATTATTTGTGACACTCCGGAATGAAAAGAGAGAAAGGGATGAGCCAAAGATGAAAAATAATTTTAAATTCGATCTTGGAGGAGGCATCTGACTGATGAAAATTCATTCTTACGTCAAACTTTGAAAAGAATTTGAGAATAACTCTGGAAAAATTTAGAAGAGTTAGGTAAGATCCTCGGAAAATACATGTGGGTTATGGGCCCACTCAATAGAAACACCGTTGAAAAGAATTCTTAGAAATAGATTATGCACGAGAATATTTGAATGGCTTGAACGAGGTAAAGACCATGAAATATAACCAACGGATCTTGAATGGAGACACAAATCTTCTAGATATCTTTAACACTACGAAATCAATGGATAGCGAGAGGGGAACGATTACGAGATGTGCTACCTCTTGAGCACTGTGTTGGTTTTCCCTTGAAGAGGAAAGGGTGATGCACCAAAGTAGCATAAGTATTTCCCTCAGTTTTTGAGAACCAAGGTATCAATCCAGTAGGAGTCTCCTCTCAAAATCCCTCGTACCTACACAAACAAACAAGAACCTCGCAACCAACACGATAAAGGGGTTGTCAATCCCTTCACGGTAACTTGCGAAAGTGAGATCTGATAGAGATAATAAGATAAGATAAATATTTTTGGTATTTTTATGATATAGATTGGAAAGTAAAGATTGCAAAATAAAGATAGATGGGAAACTTATATGATAAAAGATAAACCCGGGGGCCATAGGTTTCACTAGTGACTTCTCTCAAGATAGCATAAGTATTACGGTGGGTGAACAAATTACTGTCGAGCAATTAATAGAAAAGTGCATAGTTATGAGATTATCTAGGCATGATCATGTATATAGGCATCACGTCCGCGACAAGTAGACCGACTCCTGCCTGCATCTACTACTATTACTCCACACATCGACCGCTATCCAGCATGCATCTAGAGTATTAGGTTCATAAGAAAAGAGTAAGACATTAGGAAAGATGACATGATGTAGAGGGATAAACTCAAGCAATATGATATAAACCCCATCTTTTTATCCTCGATGGCAACAATACAATAGGTGCCTTGCTGCCCCTGCTATCACTGGGAAAGGACACAACAAGATTGAACCCAAAGCTAAGCACTTCTCCCATTGCAAGAAAGATCAATCTGGTAGGCCAAACCAAACTGATAATTCGAAGAGACTTGTAAAGATAAGCAATCACACATAAAATATTTCAGAGGAGATTCAAATATTTCTCATAGATAAACTTGATCATAAACCCACAATTCATCAGATCTCGACAAACACATCGCAAAAAGAGTTACATCGAATAGATCTCCAAGAAGATCGAGGAGAACTTTGTATTGAGAATCAAAGAGATAAAAGAAGCCATCTAGCTAATAACTATGGACCTGAAGGTCTGTGGTAAACTACTCACAACTCATCGGAGAGGCCTTGGCGATGATGTAAAAGCCCTCAGTGGTTGATGCTCCAAGATGGGATCTCGCGGATACAGAAGGTTGTGGCGGTGGAAATAAGGTTTCATGGTGCTCATGGATGTTTTCAGGGTATGAAGGTATATATAGGCGAATGATGTCAGTCATGGGAGCCACGAGGGGCCCACGAGGGTGGGGGCGCGCCCACCCCCCTAGGGCGCGCCCTCCTGCCTCGTGGCCGCCTCGGCTGCTTCTTGACGTCCACTCCAAGTGTCCTGGATTGTGTTTGTTCCAAAAAGATTGCTCCCGAAGGTTTCATTCTGTTTGGACTCCGTTTGATATTCCTTTTCTTCGAAACACTGAAATAGGCAAAAAAACACCAACTCGGACTGGGCCTCCGGTTAGTAGGTTAGTCCCAAAAATGATATAGAAGTGTAAAGTAAAGCCCATAAACATCCAAAACGGGTAATATAATAGCATGGAACAATAAAAAATTATATATACGTTGGAGACGTATCAAGCATCCCCAAGCTTAATTCCTACTCGTCCTCGAGTAGGTAAATGATAAAAATAGAATTTTTTATGTGCAATGCTACCTAGCATATTTCTCAATGTAATTTTATTTATTGTGGCATGAATGTTCAGATCCAAATGATTCAAGACAAAAGTTCATGTTGACATAAGAAATAGTAATACTTCAAGCATACTAACAAAGAAATCATGTCTTCTCAAAATAACATGGGTAAAGAAAGTTTATCCCTACAAAATCATATAGTTAGGCTATGTTTCATTTTCATCACACAAAAATACTCCCATCATGCACAACCCCAGTTTCAGCCAAACAATTGGTTCATACTTTTTAACGCGATCAGCTTTTTTCAACTCTCACGCAATACATGAGCGTGATCCATGGATATAGCACTATGGGTGGAATATAATATGATGATGGAGGTTGTGTGGAGAAGACAAAAGAGGAGAAAGTCTCACATTGACGAGGCTAATCAACGGGCTATGGAGATGCCCATCAATTGATGTCAACATGAGGAGTAGGGATTGCCATGCAACGGATGCACTAGAGCTATAAATGTATGAAAGCTCAACAAAAGAAACTAAGTGGGTGTGCATCCAACTTTATTGCTCACGAAGACCTAGGGCATTTTGAAGAAGCCCATCGTTGGAATATACAAGCCAAGTTCTATAATGAAAAATTCCCACTAGTATATGAAAGTGACAACCTAGGAGACTCTCTATATGAAGAACATGGTGCTACTTTGAAGCACAAGTTTGGAAAAAGATAGTAACATTGTCCCCTTTTTTATTTTCTTTTTTTATTTGGCCTTTTTTTGGGGACAATGGTCTAATAATGATGATCATCACACTTCTATTTATTTACAACTCGATACTAGAAGAAAATATGACTCTATATGAATGCCTCCAGCGGTGAACCGGGATATGCAATGGATCAAGAGTGACATGTATGAAAAATTATGCATGGTGGCTTTTCCACTTATACGATGTCAACTACATGATCATGCACAAGCAATATGACAATGATGGAACGTGTCATAATAAACGGAACGGCGAAAAGTAGCATGGCAATATATCTCGGAATGTCTATGGAAATGCCATAATATGTAGGTATGGTGGATATTTTGAGGAAGATATAAGGAGGTTTATGTGTGATAGAGCGTATCGTATCACGGGGGTTGGATGCACCGGCGAAGTTTGCACCAACTCCCAAGGTGAGAAAGGGCAATGCACGGTATCGAAGAGGCTAGCAATGATGGAAGGGTAAGAGTACCTATAATCCATGGACTCACATTAGTCATAAAGAACTCATATACTTATTGAAGAAGTTTTATTAGCCCTTGAAGCAAAGTACTACTACACATGCTCGTAGGGGAAGGGTTGGTGGAAAAGAGCACCTCATGAAACATAAGGAAGGCAATCAAAAGAGCACCTCATGAAACAAATTTGTTACACAACTTTTACCACATGTGCATGCTACGGGACTTGCCAACTTCAACACAAGTATTTCTCAATTTCATAATTACCCAACTAGCACGACTCTAATATCACCACCTCTATATCTCAAAACAATTATCAAGCATCAAGTTGATCATAGCATCCAATTCACTTTCTATGATAGTTTTTATTATACCCAACTTGGATGCCCATCATTCTAGGAACAATTTTATAACCATCGCAAATACCATGCTGTTCTAAAAGACTCTCAAAATAATATAAGTGAAGATGAGAGATCAACAATTTCTACAAAATAAAGCCACTGCCGTGCTCTAAAAAGATATAAGTGAAGTACTAGAGCAAAATTTATCTAGCTCAAAAGATATAAGTGAAGCACATAGAGTATTCTAATAAATTCCAAATCATGTGTGTCTCTCCCAAAAGGTGTGTACAGCAAGGATGATTGGGTAAACTAAAAAGCAAAGACTCATATCATACAAGACGCTCCAAGCAAAACACATATCATGTGGAGAATAAAAATATAGCTCCAAGCAAAGTTACCGATAGACGAAGACGAAAGAGGGGATGCCTTCTGGCGCATCCCCAAGCTTAGGATTTTGGTTTTCCTTGAATTATCTTGGGGTTCCATGGTCATCCCCAAGCTTAGGCTCTTGTCACTCCTTATTCCATAGGCCATCAAATCTTTACCCAAAACATGAAAATTTCACAACACAAAACTCAACAAGAAATCTCATAAGCTCCGTTAGTGCAAGAAAGAAAAACCACCACTTAAGGTACTGTAATGAACTCATCCTTTATTTATATTGGTGTTAAACCTACTGTATTCCAACTTCACTATGGTTCATACCCCCCGATACTAGCCATAGATTCATCAAAGTAAGCAAACAACACACGAAAAACAGAATCTGTCAAAAACAGAACAGTCTGAAGTAATCTGTAACTTTAGAATATTTCTGGAACTCTAAAAATCCTACCAAAATAGGAAGTACTGGGAAATTTTTCTATTGATCTACTGCAAAAATAATCAACTGGAAATCACGTTTCTGTGATTTATTAAAATTATTCTCGTGCGTGCAAAAGTTTCTGTTTTTCAGCAGAATCAAATTAACTACCGCCGTAGGTTATCCCATAAGTTCTACTTGGCACAAACACTAATTAAAACATAAAACCACATCTAAACAGAAGCTAGATGAATTATTTATTACTAAACAGAAGCAAAAAAGCAAGGAACAAAAATAAAATTGGGTTGCCTCCCAACAAGCGCTATCATTTAACGCCCCTAGCTAGGCATAAAAGCGAGAATAGATCTAAGTATTGCCATCTTTGGTATTGGGAAAGAAAAGAGAGAATTTTCTTTCTATAGCATTCATCCTTATATTTTGGGAAAGCACATTGCCATTAATGGAGGAAGAAAGATAAGCACATTACGGAAATTTGTATCTAAGCTAGCCTTCATCTCTTTGATAATTTCGTTTTGATAAAAGCATAAGAGAGTGGTAGATTCAACCTTATCATTCATGGGGTGCCCAAATATAGTTTTCATTTTTTCATAGGTATCAATAGCATCCCCTTCAAGAAAACCCCCTTCAAAAATAGAATCTAGAACTTGCTTGAAAGAAGCGGGTAAGCCAACATAAAATCTTTTTAAGTATGTCTCAATTTGATATTGTGGCACATAGCTAGCTCGAATCCTTAATAGCCTATCCCAAACATCTTTTAAAGTCTCATCAAGTAAATAACAAAAAATTCCGGAGTCATCTTCATCGAAATTACTCAAGCTTTCATTGATAACCCCAATAGGTATTTCCATAGCATCATTATTTATGAGCTTAGAGAGGATAGATGGACTATCCAAGGTATTAAAACCTTGGAAAGAACCCTTAGTTCTTTTCGGTTCGGCCATGGCAAAGGGAAGGCAAACGGTAAAGAGAGGGTGAATAAAACGGAAAGGGTGAAGTGGGGGAGAGGAAAATGAGAGGCAAATGGCAAATAGTGTAATGTGAGGGAGATGAGTTTGTGATGGGTACTTGGTATGTCTTGACCTGAGCGAAGCCCTCCCCGGCAACGGGTGCCAGAAATCCTTCTTGCTACCTCTTGAGCACTACCTCTTGAACCAGTCCTCGAGTTTTCCCGTGCTTGCCGCAAGTCTGCCCATTTTGGACCAACACCATCGACACTGGCCACCTGTATTATGTTGAATTAAGAATCCGCGGGTAGCACCAACTCCCTATGTGTTAATTTAATTGATCATGATTATTATGTTAGCAAATTTTAAAACCAAAGTTGGTCCTTGCTGTAAGAGTTTTTATCCTAAGAAAATGATGAGGGGGGTCCTCATAAAACCGCTCACATGTTAGGATTACTTATCATGTAACATAACAACGATACGATGGAAACTAGGGCGGCAAGTGTGGAACAAAACACCAAGCAAAAGGTCAAGCCTTTCACCCATTACCAATTATATAGATGCATTAAATAAATAAGAAATATTGTGATATCCACGTCCCAACATGGAACAACCTGCTCTGCACCTGCAACTAGCAACGCTATAAAAGGGGCTGAGCAAAGCGGTAACATAGCGAAACAATGGTTTGTTGGGATGGTGGAGGTTAGAGGCTATATCATGGCAATTTGTGAGGCTTGACAAACAAGTGGTAGGTAGCGAGACATAGTGATAGCTTCGAGATAACTAGCAAGAAAATATAGAAGTGATATCCAAGGTAATGGTCATCTTGCCTGAAACCCCGTTAGGAAGAAGACCGAATCCATGAAGAAGACGAGCGGGCATAATCGAACGGCTCCTCACAATCACGTCATTACCGGGAACTATTGAGAATAAGCATAACCGAAAAGAAGCAAACAACACGGTAAGCAATCATCACATAAACATGGCATGATGCACAATCAAGTATGATGCTTGTATGGTTTAATGAGTCATGGCATGGCAAAGTGCAATAAACAACACTATAAATTAAGTGAAGCTCAATATGCAACGAGTTATGTATTGAAGAAACTCCACATTCCATTATTTAGTCAAATCTTGTTTATGTGCCCAACCATATTAAATGTTGTTAAACATGGCAAGAGGTGAAGCATGAATAAACTATCTAGCTAGGCAATTTAAATGAGGCCGGAAACAACACATAGCAAGTCCGGAAAATCTCCATTTGTTATTTTCGAATTTTCTACTCTTCTGCCATAAACACAATTTTAAAGTTGTTAGGCATGCAAAGTAAGTGCACCTTGTTATCCTAGACATTTTTCTACCCAATTTACATATATAATTTATTTCATTCGGGGCAATAGTTAATTAGTTATGAAATAAACCATTTTAGCATGTAATTTATGTGAACTAATGCAAGCAACAATTTTTAACATTTCAATCACAGAAGAGAGTTGCATATAATTAAGCTTCACTATATTCTGATCATTTTACATATATAAAGTTTGGACACTGATAACACCCACACGTGTGGTGGGAGCAACATCCGCCCACACACCTTATAACACACAGACTGCGCCACGTCACCGCATGCATGCATGTGAGAATTTTTTTTGATTTCTGGTTTTATCTCTTAAATGAAAAATCTGATTGAAGATCCGTTTCACCATTAAATCCATCGTGACAAGATCTTCGAAACTAGATATCGTATCAATATGTTTCAACGACTTTTTTTGGGGGTTAAAAGTTGACATGTCTATTGCACATGAATTGTCATGGTGTTTACTCTGAAGTTACCATGATATGTTTCAACTATCTTCTTCTACATTTAAAATTAAATTTTGACATATTATAAAACGGAGAATTAAGAAACTAGACTTGCCATGAACCATAAAGTAAAATTGCCATGATACACACATTTAAATTACCATGGTTCATACAAAAAATAATTTTAATGGTAAAATTAGTCGAATTGCCATGGTCAAAATACTAAACTTTCCATGCTCTATCAACTAAAATTGCCACATGGCAACTTTAGTGTAAACACTATGGCAACTACAGTGTAAACATCATGGCAACTTTTGGGCAAAAAAAAATTCATCAAAACATATCAACATGGGATCTAGTTTTTAAGATCCCGTTCAGACGGATTTAATGATGAAAACGGATTTTTAATTGTAACTTTTAATTAGGGGATAAAAAATTAAGCCAAAAACCAAAAAGATTCCCGCTGATGTCATATGTTTTGACGTGGCAAAATGAATGGTAATGGAGGCTTTTGAGCTATGTTGCTTCGCGCCATACGTGTGGGCGTTAACATTTGCGTAAATTTTATACATGTGATGCACGGTTATTTAGATATGGGCAATGCAATTAAATGACATTTTTCTATTATTATGCAATGTCCTGGAATATTGTTAAAATTGCAGCAGGAAAAAATCATAGTCGGGCCAAAACTAGGCATGATGGGTTGTAACAGGAATGAGCACAAGATAGCAAGATAGCAAAACGTGCCCAGGGCAAGGGTTTGTGGTGGTGCTCACATTGGGCCTTCGGTCGGTCGGGGTAGATGGGCTGCCGAGCTAAAGTTGAGGTGGGCTGGCAAGGAGGTGGAATGGCATGGTCGATGGAGATGGGGCCCACGCGAGTTGGCCAGAGGTCAAGGCGACCCGAGCAGGCGCTAGCTTTCGTCTCTCTGCTTGAGCGCTCACACGAGTAGGAGACCTATGACGGAAGGACTTGCGGGGCTCCAGAGATGGGCGGCGAGCGTCGTGGGCACCGAGAATCGACAAATCCGGTCAACGTAGTGCCGGATCTGGTCAACACGGTGCCGGATTCGGGCGGGGTTGGAGGGGCTCCGATGAGGGTGGCATTGGTTATCCATGGCGCAGCGGGGTTGGAGCTCCATGACCATGTGCAGAAAAGAAAGAGAGGTTAGAGAGGAATGGAAAACTGGAGAAGAGGAGAATGAGATGGGCAGTGACGGGGTCTCATCGGCGAGGTCGTCAGTCGGTGGCAGCATGCTGGGGGTGCGGGAGGAGAAGAAGAACGAGGATGGGATCCTCTCCCGATCTGGACGAGGGGACATCAAGGGGCGACGCTCGTGCTCGGGTGCGGTGATGGATGGGCTTCGCGGGCCTCCCACGGGCTCAGGCGGGCCCGTAGCATGAAGAGGGAGACAGGAGCGACGTGGCTGCACGCGTTTGGACAAAGATGGCGGCTCAGGTGGCGACGGGTCGGGCTGCTGCTCGCACGGAGGAGTGCGGCGGCGTGGATACCGAGGGAGGCGGCGGCTGGAGCTACGTGGAGGGGTAGGGGCCAAGGCTTTTGCCCGATTTGGAAGGAGGGAGGTGTGTAAATAGGGCAGGCTTGGTTGTTCGGGGTGTTTAGCGGATTTTGGGACCCTCTGAGGGGGTAGCTAGGTTTAGTGGGCTATGTAGGAGGCCATGGGCTGAGATTAGAGGGAAATGGTGCGGCCCGACACAAGTTTTAAATACCGAAAAGGTTTGAGTGCCGCTATAGTAAACGGTTGGGCTAACAAGCAACCTTCGAATGCGACGAAATTTGGCAGATGGTGTACCCATAATATAACAAGACTGCACATCAACTTTCAAACCATTCCGGGAACGTTTTATTCCCACTTAGAAAATAATTATAAAATGATGTCGCGAGCGCGTGCAAGTGCGGTTGATCTTGGAACAGTCAACAAAGAGAATGAGGAGGGTCGGTAACTTTGAACGGATGCAAGTTTTCTGAAAACATGCGGATGCAATGCGCATGATGCGATGGTGAATGCAACAAACAAATGAAACACATGGCAACAACAAAAATCAATGGAATGCATCTAAAACGTCGGTTTCGGGCTATTACATCCCTGCCTTCTCAAACTTTTATCATCCAATATGTTTTCACTAGGTTTTGTTCTTCGACGATAACTAATGCTAATTCCTCTGAAGTCCTAGCTGTAAACGTAGGAGTACCATCTTTTTTTTCAGGAAGCAATCAAAGTACTTAATAGCTCCTTTCTGGAACTCAGTCAACTTATATGCATGTTTTGGTCTCAGCGTCATATGGATAATTTCCAGATAAAATCCTACTAATTAGCACCCAAACCAATAAATTAAGAAAACTGCTAAGTAAACAAAAATGCTAAAAGGGGCATTGAACAAGGTACATGGATCATGGCAAGAAAATTAGAAATCGAAAGCTTTTGGTGCTGCTTACGAGTCACGAACAGAAATCTGAGTTTCTTTTCTAATCTCAATCGGTACAGGAAATCAGGAAATCAGAGTCCGAGAAAGATATAAGTATGTGCATGGATTAACTTCAAGGAACGAACAATCTACCAAAGGTATAAGAAGAGGGGATTTCCATTGAGGAGGAGGTTGATGGAATCTGGAAAATCGAATTACCTCCTCCATTAATCCCGCTCAGCATCAAAGAATCGTAACTAGATCTAGCGGCGGGCCGTAGACCTTTGCTCTGGCATAACTCATTCATTGCCACTTGCGAAAGAAAAGGAGTAGAAGCCGAGAAGACCGCACACGTGTGGAAAGCGGAGAATTAATGGATTTGTTCATTTCGTTTTTGATTCAGAATCACTTGGTCTGTTACGGACATGGGATAATGATCTGTTGAACGGGCAGATGGGCTAAGCATCACACACTGATAACCCAGAAGTAGAGGGGACTGCAACCGTTTTCGAGGGTAGAGTATTCAACCCAAATTTATAGATTCGACACAAGGGGAGCCAAATAATATTTGTAAGTATTAGCAGTTGAGTTGTCAATTCAACCACACCTGGAGATTAAATATCTACAGCAAAGTGATCCATAGCAGAGTAATATGATAGTTTGATAGTGGTAGTAACGATAGCAGTGGTAGCGGTAACAACAATAACAGTTTTGTAGCAGTTGTAAAAATAGCAATAGCAATAGTAACTTAGCAGGAACAATATGTGGAAACTCGTAGGCATTGGATCGGTGATTACGTTGGATAATATTCATCATATAATAGTCATAACCTAGGGTGACACCAAACTAGCTCCAGTTCATAAATATGATGTAGGCATGTATTCCCTAAATAGTCATACATGCTTATGGAAAAGAAATTGCATGACATATTTTGTCCTACCCTCCGGTGGCAGCGGGGTCCATAAGAAAACTAAGTGATATTAAGGCCTCCTTTTAATAGTGAACCGGAACAAAGCATTAACATATAATGAATGAACTCCTCAAACTACGGTCATCACCGAAAAGTATCCCAATTATTGTCACCTTGGGGTTTATGGATCATAACAAATAATAGGTGAATATGACTTGCAAGATCGGATCACGAACATAGATATAATGGTGATAACATAAATAGTTCAGATCTAAAATCATGGCACTCGGGCCCTAGTGACAAGCATTAGGCATAGCAAAGTCATAACAACATCAATCTCAGAACATAGTGGATACTAGGGATCAAGCACTAACAAAACTAACTCGTTTACGTGATGAATCTCATCCAACTCCTCACCGACCAGCGAGCCTACGAAGGAATTACTCACTCCCGGTAGTGAGCATCATGAAATTGGTGATGGAGGATGGTTGATGATGACGAAGACCGAAGATTACCCTCTTCGGAGCCCCGAACGGGCTCCAAATCTAGCCTCCCCATGAATAATAGAAGGTGGCGGCAGCTCCGTATCGTAAAACACGATGAAACTTCCTCTCCTATTTTTTTATAGAAAAATAGGATTTTATAGCGTCTCGATTAGGGTCAGTTGAGGCTCGAGTGCCCCACGACCCACCAGGGCGCGCGAGAGGGCGGTGGCGTGCCATGATGTCTTGTTTGTAGCTAGGCCCCCCTCCAGTAGGTCTTGGTTCCAGTATGTTTCATTTATTCCAAAATAATTCTCCAAAAAGTTTCATCCAAATTTGAGAACTTTTATTTCTGCACAAAAACAACACCATGGTAGTTCTGGTGAAAATAGCGTCAGTCCGGGTTAGTTTCATTCAATTCATGCAAATTAGAGTCCAAAACAAGAGCAAAAGCGTTAGGAAAAGTAGATACGATGGAGACGTATCAACTTTCCCAAGCTTAACCCATTGCTTGTCCTCAAGCAATTCAGTTGACAAACTGAAAGTGATAAAAAAACTTTTATGAACTCTTTTGTTCTTGTTTACATATATATGCTTAAATAGCACCAAGGTTTTCAGCAAAGATCATGACTAACCATGCAAGCAATAACTCTTAGAAATTATATTAACTCATATCAATGGCGTAAACAACTAGCGAGAAATAATAACATATCTCAAATGCCAACACTTTGTCAAAACAATCATGATATAATATAACAATAGTGGTATCTCGCTAGACCTTTCTGAGACCGCAAACCATAAATGCAGAGCACCCCAAGGTTCAAGCAGTGACTAAACATTGTAATTCATGGTAGAAGAGATCCAGTCATGATGCATTCAACATTAACTATACACAATGCATGAGGATGACAATAGTGCTCTCAAGACTGACACTTGTTTGAGAAGGTGATGACTCAACATAAAAGTAAATAGATAGTCCCTCACAGAGGGAAGCAGGGATTTGTAGAGGTGCCAGAGCTCAAAACTTAAATCAGAGATAAATGTATTTCTTTTGACTATATACTGCAAGGAAACAGCCTCACAGTCTTTTATTAAACCACAAAACCAAAGTATTACAAAGTCGCAAAGTTAAGACAAAGGAGGAGAGAGTAATACTTACAAAAGATGTGGTTAGGGTAATGCAGCTATCCAAGAGGTTAATCTATTCCTATATTTACATTTTATTCAATGAGCTAAAAGAGAGATGTCATGCAAAAAATTTCTCCTCCATGATCTGAAAGATGGTGATTCATTTCTGAAAATCTTCCCATTCCTTTGCGTCCAAATATTCCAAGTGGTAGTGAAGACTACCTCTGAGAAAGAAGAATGGCCAAAAACCCTCCTAGCATCAGAAGCCATCTCATAAGTGGTCTGGTTAGGTTTAGGATTCCATGAAATACCTAGGTAGTTCCAGACACGCTGGCTAAAATTGCAAGCAAAGAAGTGATGCGCTATGTCCTCATGAGAGGCCAAGTGACACAAAACACAAGTGTCATCCTGGATAATCCAATGCCTCCGCTGCATCATGTCTCTAGTGTTCAGGTGATCCATCAAAAGGAGCCAACCAAAAACCTTAAACTTCAGAGTACAAGAACATTTCCAGATCCACCTGAATATGAGATCAACCACTATGTCCGAAAAGAATGACAAGTAATAAATCTTGGACAGATAGTAACCAGACTTTGAAGGCCATTTCCAGATATCCTTCTCCCCATCGTGAAGGTTGACCAAAGGAAGTAACGCCTGAAGTTGATTAAATTCCTCAAAGGCCTCAGCAGACAGTGGCAGGTGGAGATTGTCAGTTAGGTCCGATAGCTCCATCATATCCTTGACTGTGAGAGAGTCATCAATCACAAAAGAGTGAAGCCTCAGAAACTGATGTTGCATGATAACCGTATTGTTGCCAAGTTGCCAAGGGTCTAGCCAGAAGATCACCGTATCTCCCTTACGAACATGTGGAACTGCCAACTTGCAAAACTTATCATATAACTTGAATAAATCCCTCCACCAGAAAGAGCTGCAGCTTTGAGTGACTTGGGGAGGCGCAGCGGCATAATAAGTGTCCCAAATAAGAGATACCCATGGCACATCTATCTTATTAAAGAACTTGAAAAGATGCTTGATCAGCAAGGCAACATTCTGAATGCTCAAGTCCAGAACGCCCAAACCTCCAAAAGATTTAGGACGACATACCAATTCCCAAGACGCCAATGATTGCTGGGGCGTATCCGTGTTCCCTCTCCACAAGCATTGTCGCATGATGCGCTCAATCTGCTTCAAGATGCCCTGTTGTAGCGAAAGAGTGCACAAGAAATATATTGGCATAGAACTAAGAATAGATTGTAAGAGTTGAAGCCGGCTCCCTTGGTTCAACAGGCAAGAAGATGGAGATAATCGTCGCTCGATATGATCCACCAAGGGCAATAGATCATAAATTGTTGGCCGGGAAGTACCAATTGGTAAGCCCAGATAAGTGAATGGCATGGAACCAACATCACACCCAAGCAAGCAAGCAACACGCTTGCCCTCGTCATCACTCATATTGATGGGTATCAAAGAGTACTTACTAAAATTTACCCTCAGACCGGTTGATTTAGCAAAGACTTCAAGAATTTCTTTGAAAGCAATGAGCTGGCTATCAATAGCTGGAAGAACAATGAGGGTATCGTCCGCATACTGCACGATCAGATAGTCCATCGAGGAGGTTGGGATTGGCAAAGTGAGAATATTCCTTGAGCACATTTCATTTACAATCGATTGGAGTAAGTCCACCGTGATCACAAAGAGAAAAGGAGATAGAGGATCTCCTTGACGAACACCCGAACGACAGACAAAATGATTACCAGGCACTCCGTTCAAGAGAACCGAAGAGGAGCCCGTGGACAAAATGCTCTCAATCCAACTTGTCCAACGATCATCAAATCCCTTACATTTCAGAATCCTAAGAATCAGTTCATGCTCAATGGTGTCGAAAGCCTTTGTGAAGTCAAGTTTAAGAAGAATGATAGGCCTCTTGGAAGCTTTGCATTGGTGTATGTACTCAAAACACCACGCCAGACAGTCCTGAATGGATCGACACCAAAGAAAACCATATTGGTTGTGGTGAATACATTTCAAGATCACACCCTGAAGATGATTTGCCAAAAGCTTGGTTAAAAACTTCAAACATGTATTAGTCAGTGATATGGGCCGGAAATCACCAACATATTCATGGCTCAGCTTCTTCGGAATGAGGGTGATAAGAGATGTGTTGAGACACTCCAAGTTACATTTCCCTTCATAGAATTCTTACACAAGCTTCATAAAGTCCTCCTTCAAAATAGACCAACATTTCTTTAAGAAAAGTCCAGTAAATCCGTCTGGTCCCGGAGCACGGTCAGTAGGCATATTATTAATTACCGCATCAACCTCAGAGTCCGTGAACGGTAAACACAACTCTTCTAGACCATCAATCCGGGTAATTAATGTGTCTAGATCAAATCCCATTTGATTGCCTTTGGTTTGGCCCATTCGCTGATTGAAATCATCCCAGAACGTCCTTGCCAACTGTTGGTGATCTTTGACCACATCACCCTCCACAGACTTGATCGAGGACATAGTGTTCCTTCGGTATCTTTCCGTAGCCATGGCATGGAAAAATATCGAATTCTCCTCACCAACTTTGATGTTTCTGATCGTGCAATGCTGCTTCCAGTAGATAAATTGCCAATGTAAGATATCCTCAAGGTGCAATTTAACAATTCTACGAAAATTGAACTCCGGCCAACTCAAAGGCCTAAATTTCTCAAGATTATCCAGAAAAATAATCACTTTATTATAATCAGCAATTAGAGCTTTGACTGTGGACAGGTTTAAATGCCATTTATTGAGAGCATATCGAAGGGCCTTAAACTTAGGTGAAATTGTTAATGCAATTGACGATTTAGCCAGTGGCATATTCCAAACCTCAGAAACACAATCAGCAAAACCAGGCAAATCAACCCAATAATTCTCAAAGCAGAAAACCTTTGCCTTGGGAATACATGTGGCAATCAAGACCACACACGACACATGGTCGGAGGCAGTGCGTGCAAGAGGAAAAACCATCGTGTTGGGGTGGTCTGATGTCCAAGAAACCGACGTGAAAAACCAATAAATGTAATTTTGGGACGTACACCCTTCCTGTTAATGTTACGACCAAGAGTTCTCAATATCTTCCATGCTAAACACATTAGCAGTGGTTCCCAAGCGATAAAAGTGAAGTTTACTCCCCCTCCACCAACAAACACAAGCCATGGTTAACCGAATCCACGGGTGCCTTCCATACCAACAATAGTCCTAGGGGAGTTTTGTTTAATTATTTGCACTTTTTGATTTCGGGATTGGGCGTCCCTATTACCAGCCCCTCTCATGCAAGGACGAGTGAATAAACACCCATCATGATAATAACCCGCTTAGGATGGAAGATACTAACCACACCCTGTTGCTCCATGAGTGGTCTAGGCATACAAAACAGATGTTCATTTGAATTTTTAGAGGTGGCACATGCAAATTTACTTGGAAAGGCAGGGTAATACCGCATATAGGTAGATATAGTGGACTCATCTGGAATAACTTTGGTTTAAGGATTTTGATGCACAAGCAGTATTCCCGCTTAGTACAGGCGAAAGCTACCAAATAGGTTGAGAAGTAGCCAGCTAGAGAGCGAAAATGGTCATGAACGTGCATTATGAATAATCAACATTGAATACTAGCATGAGTAGGATATAAGCACCATGAACATAAATATCGTGGAGGCTATGTTGGCTTTGATTCAACTACATGCGTGAACATGTGCGAAGTGAAGCCACTTGAAACATTCAAAGGAGGATACCATATCGTCATACTACATCATAACCATTTTGATGCATGTTGACTCTCAAGATAAATCATTACGCACTCCTAGATACTTAAGCATGGCATGAGCAACTATAATCTCTAATTGTCACTGCATGTATGTTTAATCATAATATGTTGAATCATGGATACTGAGATAAACATATTTACAAAAACAAAAACAAGTTGAGTTCATACCCGCTTTTCCCTGCCATAGTCACTTCAACAAATATCATCATTATTGCCTTTCACTTGCACGACCGAATGATATGAAAATAATAATTGTGCAAGAGTGCCATGGGCTAAGATGGAATCTAGAACATTTTATTCAGAGGAGAAAACAAAATAATGTGGGCTCTTTATTAGATCAACAATCATGCAAACAAGAGCCACTCAATATTTTCATCGTGGTCTTCCCCTTCGTACGACTCAAACAAAAGAAAAGAATTTGAGAGAAATGCACTGAAATATTTTTGGAGTTTTAAGTTTTTCTTGAAGAAAGCAAATTAAAGGAAGAGAAACAAGAACGAGAAAAAATATTTACACGAGAAAGCTCCCAACAAGCAAAAGAAGAAGTGGGAAATCTTTTTGGGTTTTCTTTTAATGCTACAACTAAATTAAACTAGAAAGAAAAAGCGAAAAACAAGCAATAATTATGTTTCTTCTCAAAGTTTTTCAAACACACAAGAAGAAAACGCGAGAATAAATCTAGCATGGATAATACAATGAAAAAGTGTGGAGACCGACAACTAGAATGAAATGTCTAAACATTTATGTAATGTCAGTGGAAATATGTACTCCCGCAAGCTTAGGCTTTCGGCCTAGCTTGGTAATCACCATCCGCGGCCTGGGTAATAGTCAAAGTGATAACTCACGGATGCTCTTGGTGCAGCCCCCTCAGCCTGGCGAGCAGCCTCAACCGCCGCATACTCGTGGGCCTCTCTCTCAAGAACCTAATATCTTCCTTTACTGTGATAATCAAAGAGAGCAGTTGCCGGCAAAATAACATGCACAATGGGATTTTTATTGAACATCAAGTTGTAATTATAGTTATTAGATGTGGCCTTAATGAACTTATGGTGCTTCATGGCCTCAAAGTCTAAGTAATAAGTAGGTAAAAGGGATCATTGGGCCAAGGTGACACACTAGCTCTTTAGCTAAACGGGAGGCATAAATCCCACCATAAAAGTGACCACTATCAGCGTTGCGTTGCAACCTCCCTGCAACAGTCGCTCCAAGATTATAACATTTATTTCCTGTCAGAGTAGTGTGTATGAGGCTCAACTCAGGGGCACATAGTGTGCTGCAATCTTGCTTGCCAACGATGCATTTGCCATTAAAGAGTGCAAATTAATGAATTGATGGAAAATGAATACTTTTTATTCTACCTTGTGTCACCCCTCTATCCTCATAGTAACAGAGACTAGTAAAAAGTTAATCCTACTCATATTTTGGGGGTTCATCTAGCGAACCTCAATATGGCATTTTACAGGCAACACAGAACACTTCTAGAGGCATGGTAAAAGCATTATTATAAAGGCTAAATGAAACTCTAAATTCACGAGGATGACATTTAAATTTCTTACTAAACGTCTCTATGAGGTTGTGGTGTTGGATGCACTCATGTACGACAAAGGGAGCGAGCTCGGTGTTATGAATATACTTCTCAAATTCTTCCTTGATAACTGCACCTACCATTAACTCGTTGCACGGCCATAGGCCGGATTTGGTATCGGCGTCCCGCGTCAAGCATGCACTTGGCTCAACATAAGACTATTGTGTCGAGCTACCACTCGATGATGCCTCCGAGTACCTCCTCCTCGAAGAACTCCTAAAGAGGTGCAATGTATTCGTGAACAATTTTCTGAAATTTTTGGGTCACAAAATTTTGTTAACAGAACATCGCAAGATTGATAACAACTACTCATATGGATGCCTAGAGGCCAAATCAAGCATTCAAACTAATTGGAACTCAAAGAATTAATCATGCAAGTTCATTTACAGTAGCACCAAGAGTAGGTAAATACTCAAAAATTAAACCACTAGAACAAAAACTAATTAGAGCAATGGAGGAGTCACATACCAAAAAGCAATCCCCCAAAACAGTTTTAGAAATGGAGACTCGAGCAAAGAGATTGAAATCTGTGGGTTTGAGAGCAAGAACACAAGAGAGAGCAAGAGAGAGAGAGGAGAGAGAGAGAGAGTGTGAGAGAGCAAGAGTGATATTTTCTGGAGGTAGGAGATGACATGGGCTAAAGATATAAGTGAGGGGGCCACGTGAGGCCCACTAACCACCAGGGCGCGCCTGGGGTAGCCGGGGCGCCCTGGTGTCTTGTGGACACCAAGAGCACCCCCTCGCGTAGTTATTTGTTCTAGAAATTCTTAAATATTCGGAGAAAAAAATCATGTTAAAATTTCAAGTCATTTTGAGAACTTCTATTTTGACCACTTTTTTATAGCACAGAAAATTCAGAAAACAGAATAAACATGGCATTTTATTTTATTTAACTAAGAAAAACATAAAACAAAAAGTAGGGACATAAGGTTGTGTCTACTAAATTCATCGACCACATGCCTCCCGAAAATAATCATTAATAAGGTTGATCAAGTCTTATTAACAACCACTTTCGACTAGCATGAACCCGAAGAATCTTCGTAAAACACTAAGTTACGTGAACGGGGATATGCATGTCCCTAACAATAAATGCTTCATATATCTTTTTGGTAGTAGGTAAAGGGAGTTGACAACTTCCAATAGTAATTGACGGAGACTTTTCGATAATATTAATACCATTCACTTGAAATTGTTTCTTCAGAAATGCACCATATGCTCATTTCCATTGATATGAAAAGCAACTTTGATTTTATTGCAATCAATAACAACCCTTGCAGTATTCAAAAAGGATCGACATAGGATAATTGACATGTTGTCGTCTCCGGGCATCTAAAGTATAACAAAGTCTGTTAAGATAGTAACATTTGCAACAACAACGGGCACATCCTCACAAATACCGATAGGTATGTGCTACGTCTTGAGCACTGCATTGGATTTCCCCGAAGAGGAGAGGATGATGCAGCAAAGTAGCGCAAGTATTTCCCTCAGTTTTTGAGAACCAAGGTATCAATCTAGTAGGAGACCACGCACAAGTCCCTCGTACCTACACAAAATGATAGCTCCTTGCAACCAACGCGATTAGGGTTTGTCAATCCCTTCATGGTCACTTACGAGAGTGAGATCTGATAGAGATGATAAATAATATTTTTTTGGTATTTTTGGTATATAGATGCAAAGTGAAAAGTAAAAGGCAAAGTAAAAACAAAGCAAGTAATAAAGTAATGGAGATTGATATGATGAGAATAGACCTGGGGGCCATAGGTTTCACTAGTGACTTCTCTCAAGAGCATAGATATTCTACGGTGGGTGAACAAATTACTGTTGAGCAATTGATAGAATTGAGCATAATTATGAGTATATCTAGGTATGATCATGTATATAGGCATCACGTCCAAGACAAGTAGACCGAAACGATTCTGCATCTACTACTATTACTCCACTCATCGATTGCTATCCAGCATGCATCTAGAGTATTAAGTTAAAAACAGAGTAACGCCTTAAGGAAGATGACATGATGTAGAGGGATAAATTCATGCAATATGATAAAAAACCCATCTTGTTATCCTCAATGGCAACAATACAATACGTGCCTTGCTGCCCCTTCTGTCACTGGGAAATGACACCACAAGATTGAACCCAAAGCTAAGCAGTTCTCCCATTGCAAGAACTACCAATCTAGTTGGCCAAACCAAACGGATAATTCAAAGAGACTTGCAAAGATAACTCAATCATACATAAAAGAATTCAGAGAAGATTCAAATATTGTTCATAGATAAGCTGGATCATAAACCCACAATTCATCGGTCTCAACAAACACACCGCAAAAAGAAGATTACATCGAATAGATCTCCACGAGAGAGGGGGAGAACATTGTATTGAGATCCAAAAGGAGAGAATAAGCCATCTAGCTACTAGCTATGGACCCGAAGGTCTGAAGTAAACTACTCACACTTCATCGGAGGGGCTATGGTGTTGATGTAGAAGCCCTCCCTGGTGGATGCCCCCTCCAGTGGAGCTCCAGAACAGGCCCCAAGATGGGATCTCGTGGATACAGAAGGTTGCGGCAGTGGAATTAGGTTTTTGGCTCCTGTTCTGATCGTTTGGGGGTACGTAAGTATATATAGGAGGAAGGAGTACGTCGGTGGACCAACATGGGAGCCACGAGGCAGGGGGGCGCACCCTAGGGTGGGGGGCGCCCCCCCGCCCCCACCCTCGTGACCACCTCTGTTACTTCTTGGAGTAGGGTCCAACTCTCCTGGATAACGTTCGGTGAGAAAATCATGTTCCCGAAGGTTTCATTCCGTTTGGACTCTGTTTGATATTCCATTTCTTTGAAACACTGAAATAGGCAAAAAAACAGCAATTCTGGGCTGGGCCTCCGGTTAATAGGTTAGTCCCAAAAATAATATAAAAGTGGAAAATATAGCCCAATATAGTCCAAAACAGTAGATAAAGTAGCATGGAGCAATCAAAAATTATAGATACATTGGAGACGTATCAGGCATCCCCAAGCTTAATTCCTGCTCGTCCTCGAGTAGGTAAATGATAAAAAAGAATTTTTTGATGCGGAGTGATACTTTGGCATAATTTCAATGTAAATCTTCTTAATTGTGGCATGAATATTCAGATCCGAAAGATTCAAGACAAAAGTTCATATTGACATAAAAATAATAATACTTCAAGCATACTAATCAAAGCAATCATGTCTTCTCAAAATAGCATGGCAAAAGAAAGTTCATCCCTACAAAATCATATAGTTAGGCTATGCTTCATTTTCGTCACACAAAGATGTTCCCAACTTCTATACCCCCGATGACAAGCCAAGCAATTGTTTCATACTTAAATAATCTCAAACTTTTTCAACCTTCACACAATACATGAGTGTGAGCCATGGATATAGCACTATGGGTGGAATAGAATATGATGATGGGGATTGTGTGGAGAAGACAAAAAAGGAGAAAGTCTCACATTGACGAGGATAATCAACGGGCTATGGAGATGCCCATCAATTGATGTCAACATGAGGAGTAGGGATTGCCATGCAACGGATGCACTAGAGCTATGTATGCTCAACAAAAGAAAATTAGTGGGTGTGCATCCAACTCGCTTGCTCATGAAGACCTAGGGCATTTGAGGAAGCCCATCGTAGGAATATACAAGCCAAGTTCTATAATGAAAAATTCCCACTAGTATAAAAAGACAACTTATGAGACTCACTACATGAAGAACAAGGTGCTACTTTGAAGCACAATATATGAGACTCACTACATGAAGAACAAGGTGCTACTTTGAAGCACAAGTGTGGAAAAAGAGATAGTAGCATTGCCCCTTTCTTTTTTTCCTTTTTTTCTTTTTTTTTCTTTCCCCTTTTTTTCTTTGGCCTTTTTTTTCTTTTTGGCCTTTCTCTTTTTTTCTTTTTTTTGGGACAATGCTCTAATAATGATGATCATCACACTTCTATTGATTACAACATAAGGATTACAGCTCGAAACTAGAACAAGATATGACTCTATATGAATGCCTCCGCCGGGGTACCGGGATGGTGCAATGAATCAAGAGTGACATGTATGAAAAAATAATGCATGGTGGCTTTGCCACAAATACGATGTCAACTACATGATCATGCAATGGCGATATGACAAAAGTAATGTATGTCATGAATATGATGATGGAAGTTGCATGGCAATATATCTCGGAATGGCTATGGAAATGCCATGATAGGTAGGTATGGTGTCTGTTTTGAGGAAGATATAAGTAGGTTTATGTGTGATAGAACGTATCATATCACGGGGTTTGGATGCATCGGTGAAGTTTTCACCAACTCTGAAGGTGAGAAAGGGCAATGCACGGTACCGATGAGGCTAGCAATGGCGGAAAGGTAGAAGTGCGTATAATCCATGGACTCAACATTAGTCAAAAGAACTCATATACTTATTGAGAAAATTTAGAAGTCATCAAAAATCAAGTACTACGTGCATGCTCCTAGGGGGATAGATTGGTAGGAAAAGACCATCGCTCGTCCCCGACCGCCACTCATAAGGGTGCATAAGCCAGGTACACTTCATGTTTCAAATTTGTTACACAACTTTAACCATACGTGCATGCTACGGGACTTGCAAACCTCAACACAAGCATTTCTCAAATTCACAACTACTCAACTAGCACGACTTGGACATTATCACCTCCATATCTCAAAACAATTATCAAGCATCAAACTTATCTTAGTATTCAACGCACTCAAAAGAAAGTTTCACATATCTTGAATACCAAGTATATTAATATTAAGCAAATTACCATGCTATTAACGACTCTCAAAATAATCTAAGTGAAGCATGAGAGATCAATAGTTTCTTTAAAACAAATCCACCACCGTGTTCTAAAAGATCTAAGTGAAGCACTAGAGCGAAAATTATCACGCTCAAAAGATATAAGTGAAGCACTATGAGCAAAACTATCAAGCTCAAAAGATATAAGTGAAGCACATAGAGTATTCTAGCAAATTCCAATTCATGTATGGCTCTCTCAAAAGGTGTGTACAGCAAGGATGATTGTGGTAAACTAACAAGCAAAGACGCAAATAATACAAGACGCTCCAAGCAAAACACATATCATGTGGTGAATAAAAATATAGCTCCAAGTAAATTATCAATGGAAGTAGACGAAAGAGGGGATGCCTTCCGGGGCATCCCCAAGCTTTGACTTTTTGGTGTCCTTGGATTATCTTGGGGTTGCCATGGGCATCCCCAATCTTAGGCTCTGGCCACTCCTTGTTCCATAATCCATCAAAAGAATTCACACAAACTTGAAAACTTCACAACACAAAACTCAATAGAAATCTCGTGAGCTCCGTTAGAGAAAGAAAACAAAAGACTACTTAAAGGTACTGTAATGAACTCATTCTTTATTTATATTGGTGTTAAACCTACTGTATTCCAACTTCTCTATGGATTATAAACTATTTTACTAGCCATAGATTCATCAAAATAAGCAAACAACACACGCAAAACAGAATCTGTCAAAAACAGAGCAGTCTGTAGTAATCTGTAACTAACGCAAACTTATAGAACACTAAAAATCCTACCAAAATAGGAAGTCCTGGAAAAATTTGTTTATTGAACAGCAGCAAAAAGAATCAACGCAAAATCACATTTCTGTAATTTAACAAAATTATATTCGTGCGCGCAAAGTTTCTGTTTTTCAGCAGAATCAAATCAACTTATCATCGTAGGTTATCCTATAGGTTCTACTTGGCACAAACACTAATTAAAACATAAAGCCACATCCAAACAGAGGCTAGATGGATTATTTTTTCCTAAACAGAAGCAAAAAAAAAACAAAAAAAATTAGGTTGCCTCCCAACAAGTGCTATCGTTTAACGCCCCTAGCTAGGCATAAAAGCAAGTTAAGATCTAGGTATTACCATCTTTGGTAGGCGATCCATAAGTGGCTCTCACGATAGGTTCATATGGTAATTTTATTTTCTTTCTAGGGAAGTGTTCCATGCCCTTCTTTAAGGTAAATTGGAATCTAATATTCCCTTCCTTCATATCAATAATTGGACCAATCGTTCTAAGGAAAGGTCTACCAAGAATAATAGGACATGAAGGATTGCAATCTATATCAAGAAAGATAAAATCTACCGGCGCATAATTCCTATTTTCATCAATAATAACATCATTAATTCTTCCCATAGGCTTTTTAATAGTGGAATCTGCAAGATGCAAGTTTAGAGAGCAATCATCAAAGTCACAGAAATTTAGCAAATCACACAAAGTTTTGGGAATAGTAGAGACACTAGCACCCAAATCACACAAAGCATGAAACTCATAATCTTTAATTTGAATTTTAATAGTAGGTTCCCACTCATCATAGAGTTTTCTAGGGATAGAAACTTTCAACTCAAGTTTTTCTTCAAAATATTGCATCAAGGCATCAACAATGTGTTCGGTAAAGGCCTTATTTTGACTATAAGCATGAGGAGAATCTAGCACGGATTGGAACAAGGAAATACAATCAATTAAAGAGCAATTTTCATAGTTAAATTCCTTGAGATCCAAAATAGTGGGTTTAGCAACATCTAGGTTTTTATTTCTTTCAATCCCACATTTATCAATTTCATCATCAAGATCTAGAAAATCCGAATTCTTAGAATGCCTTCTAGGTAAAGGAAGATCATATTCAGTTTCATCAAGATTCATATTGCAAAACAAAGATTTAATGGGGGACACATCAATAACTTTTAGATCTTCATCTTGATTTTCATAGGAATTGGAAGAACACGCTTTAATAAAGGCATCTTTGGAAGCACGCATCCTAGCGGTTCTTTCTTTGCACTCATCAATGGAAATTCTCATGGCTTTGAGAGACTCATTGATATCATGCTTAGGAGGAATAGATCTAAGCTTTAAAGAATCAATTTCTAGAGAAATTCTATCAACATTCATAGCCAAATCATCAACTTTAAGCAATTTCTCTTCTAGCAAAGCATTAAAATTATTTTGTGAATTCATAAACTCTTTAACACTACTCTAAAATTCAGAGGGCATCTTATTAAAATTTCCATAAGAGTTGTTGTAGGAATTTCCACAATTATTAGAAGGATTACTAGGATAAGGCCTAGGATTAAAATTCCCTCTACACGCGTTGTTTCCAAAACTATTCCTACCAACAAAATTCACATCCATATATTCATTATTATTCTCCATCAAAGTAGACAAGGGCATATCATTGGGATCAAGAGAAGTACTTTTAGTAGCAAACATCTTCATAAGTTCATCCATCTTTTCACTCAAAACATTGATTTCTTCTATAGCATGCACTTTTTACTAGAAGATCTTTCGGTGTGCCATTGAGAATAATTAGCCATAATATTATCAAGCAATTTTGTAGCATCTTCTAATGTAATTTCCATAAACGTGCCTCCCGCGGCCGAATCTAAAAGATTTCTAGAAGCAAAATTCAATCCGGCATAAAAATTTTGTATGATCATCCATAAACTCAAACCATGAGTAGGGCAATTACGAAGCATCAATTTCATTCTTTCCCAAGATTGGGCAACATGCTCATGATCAAGTTTTTTAAAATTCATAATATCTTTCCTAAGAGTGATGATCTTAGCGGGAGGAAAATACTTAGAGATAAAAGCATCTTTGCACTTGTTCCAAGAATCAATACTATTTTTAGGCAAAGACGAAAACCAAACTTTAGCACGATCTCCAAGTGAAAACGGAAATAACTTCAATTTGACAATATTGTTATCCGTATCTTTCTTCTTTTGCATATCACACAAGTCAACAAAATTATTTAGATGAGTAGCGACATCTTCACTAGGAAGGCCGGCGAATTGATCTTTCATAACAAGATTCAGCAAAGCGGTATTGATTTCACAAGACTTGTCATTATTAAGAGGAGCAATCGGAGTACTAAGGAAATAATTATTATTGGTATTCGAGAAGTCACACAATTTGGTATTTTCTTGCGCCATGGCAACAAGTAATCCAACACACAAGCAAACAAAAAGGCAAACGGGAAAAATAGGATGAGATTGGGAAAGAGAGGGCGAATAAAACGGCAAGGGTGAAGTGGGGGAGAGGAAAACGAGAGGCAAATGGCAAATAATGTAATGCGAGAGATAGGGATTGTGATGGGTACTAGGTATGGTTGACTTGCTCTTGCGTGAGCCTCCCCGGCAACGGCACCAGAAATTCTTGTTGCTACCTCTTGAGCACTGCGTTGGATTTCCCCGAAGAGGAGAGGATGATGCAGCAAAGTAGCGTAAGTATTTCCCTCAGTTTTGGAGAACCAAGGTATCAATCTAGTAGGAGACCACGCACAAGTCCCTCGTACCTACATAAAATGATAGCTCCTCGCAACCAACACGATTAGGGGTTGTCAATCCCTTCACAGTCACTTACGAGAGTGAGATCTGATAGAGATGATAAATAATATTTTTTGGTATTTTTGGTATATAGATGCAAAGTGAAAAGTAAAAGGCAAAGTAAAAACAAAGCAAGTAATAAAGTAATGGAGATTGATATGATGAGAATAGACCCGGGGGCCATAGGTTTCACTAGTGGCTTCTCTCAAGAGCATAGAGATTCTATGGTGGGTGAACAAATTACTGTTGAGCAATTGATAGAATTGAGCATAATTATGAGTATATCTAGGTATGATCATGTATATAGACATCACATCCAAGACAAGTAGACCGAAATGATTCTGCATCTACTACTATTACTCCACTCATCGACCTCTATCCAGCATGCATCTAGAGTATTAAGTTAAAAACAGAGTAACGCCTTAAGCAAGATGACATGATGTAGAGGGATAAATTCATTCAATATGATAAAAACCCCATCTTGTTATCCTCAATGGCAACAATACAATACGTGCCTTGCTGCCCCTTCTGTCACTGGGAAAGGACACCGCAAGATTGAACCCAAAGCTAAGCACTTCTCCCATTGCAAGAACTACCAATCTAGTTGGCCAAACCAAACGGATAATTCGAAGAGACTTGCAAAAAGAACTCAATCATACATAAAAGAATTCAGAGAAGATTCAAATATTATTCATAGATAAGCTGGATCATAAACCCACAATTCATCAGTCTCAACAAACACACCGCAAAAACAAGATTACATCGAATAGATCTCCACGAGAGAGGGGGAGAACATTGTATTGAGATCCAAAAAGAGAGAAGAAGCCATCTAGCTACTAGCTATGGACCCGAAGGTCTGAAGTAAACTACTCACACTTCATCGGAGGGGCTATGGTGTTGATGTAGAAGCCCTCCGTGGTGGATGCCCCCTCCGGCGGAGCTCCGGAACAGGCCCCAAGATGGGATCTCGTGGATACAGAAGGTTGCGGCGGTGGAATTAGGTTTTTGGCTCCTGTTCTGATCGTTTGGGGGTACGTAGGTATATATAGGAGGAAGGAGTACGTTGGTGGAGCAACAGGGGGGCCACGAGGCAGGGGGCGCGCCCTAGGGGGGGCGCCCCCCACCCTCATGACCGCCTCTGTTACTTCTTGGAGTAGGGTCCAAGTCTCCTGGATCACGTTCGGTGAGAAAATCACGTTCCCGAAGGTTTCATTCCGTTTGGACTCCGTTTGATATTCCGTTTCTTCGAAACACTGAAATAGGCAAAAACAACAATTCTGGGCTGGGCCTCCGGTTAATAGGTTAGTCCCAAAAATAATATAAAAGTGGAAAATAAAGCCCAATATAGTCCAAAACAGTAGATAAAGTAGCATGGAGCAATCAAAAATTATAGATACGTTGGAGACGTATCAGTATGGCAGTTGATTTGTCAGCCATTTGCAATGATATCTCAGTAGGTGTGAGTTTATTCAAAACAAGTATTTTATATAAAGATAAAGGCATAACACTAACACTAGCTCCTAAATCACATAAAGCAGTTTTCACATAATTTCTTTTAGTAGAGCATGGTATAGTTGATATTCCTGGATCTCCAAGTTTTTTAGGTACTCCATCCTTAAAAGAGTAATTAGCAAGCATGGCTGAGGTTTCAGCTTTAAGTATTTTCCTTTTATTAGTAACAAATTCTTTCATGTATTAGGCCATCTTTAAAATACTAGTCAATCGAGTATGCAAAAAGACCGGCCTAAGCATTTCAGCAAAGCGTTCAAATTCTTCATCATCCTTTTTCTTAGATGGTTTAGGTGGAAAGGGCATGGGTTTCTAAACCCACAGTTCTCTTTCTTTACCATGTTTTCTAGCAACAAAGTCTCTTTTATCATATCATTTATTTTTAGGTTGTGGGTTATGAAGTTTAACAACAGGTTCTATGTCAACATCATTATCCTGTTTTTTATCACTGCCTGGTCGAGTATCTTCATGAACATCATCATTATCATTTTCATTATCACTAGGTGAATGTTCATTACCATACTGAGTTTCAGCATCTGAGATAGAGACATGATTATCTTCAGGAGGTTTTTCTATTTCAGGTTCACTAGAGGTATGCAAAGTCCTATCATTTTTATTTTTCTTCTTCCTTTTAAAAGGACTAGGTGAATCAGTATTAATTCTTTGACAATATTTTTCAGTTATTTTAGGGTGTCCCTCAGGATAAAGTGGTTCCTGAGTCATTTTACCTCCTCTAGTTGCTACTCTAACAACATAATCATTTATATTATTGTTCATTTCACTAAGCAATTTTCTTTGAAATTAAGCAACTTGTTCTAACTGAGTTTGGACCACAGAGACATGTTTTCCTACACCTCTAACATCATTAGTGATGCTAAATAACAAGTCACTCAAGCGAGCAATCATATCAGAATTCTGTTTCAACTGTTTCATAACATTTGCATTGAAGTGATCTTGATTTCTAATGTAGTTGTCGAATTCATACAAGCATTGAGTAGGATGTTTATCATGAGGGATATCACCTTCATCAAACTTAAAAAGAGAATTTACCTCTACAACCTGTGGTGGTGGTGTGTCAAGTCCATGTATTTCTTCAATGGGTGGTAAATTCTTAACACCCTCAGCATTAATACCTTTTTCCATCATACATTTCATTGCTTCTTGCATATCTTCAGGACCGAGAAATCATATACCCCTCTTCTTTGGAGTGGGATTAGCCGGTGGTTCAGGAAGTTTCCAATCATCATAATTCCTCAGCTTGTTCAATAGTTTGTTCCCTGAAAACATAACCATCACAACTATCTAGGAAGTACCTAGAAGTATCGGTTAGTCCATTATAGAAGATGTCAAATATTTCATTTTTCTTGAGAGGATGATTAGGAAAAGCATTATGTAATTAGAGAAGCCTCCCCCAAGCTTGTGGGGGACTCGCATCTTCAATTTGCACAAAGTTAATTATTTACTGTAAGGCAACTTGTTTCTTATGAGTAGGATTTTTTTTCCAGAGAAGTAATAAATCATATCCTGGGGACTATTCACACAACCAGGAGCAAGAGTATTGTACCATATCTTAGCATCACCCTTTAATGAGAATGCAAATAACTTGAGAATATAGTAGTAGCGAATTTTCTCATCATGAGAAAAAAGGGTGGCTATATCATTTAACTTAGTAAGATGTGCCACAACAATTTCAGTTTCAGAGCCATGGAAATGATCAGATTCAACCAAAGTAATTAACTCTGGGTCAACAGAGAAGTCATAATCCTTATCAGTAACAAATATAGGAGAAGTAGCAAACTTAGGATCACATTTCATTCTAGCATCCAAAGATTTTTCTTTCAACTTGACTAGTAGTTTCTTTAGATCATCTCTATCCTTACAAGAAAGAAAGTCTCTAGCTATCTCTCCATCCATAACATAACCCTTAGGTCTCTTAGGCAATTCAAATCTAGGATATCTAGGTCTAATAGGTGTTTCAAAAATTTTAGTTTCAAAGACTTCATCAGTTTCAATGATTTCATCAGTTTCAATGATTTCATCAGTTTCAATAATTTCATCAGTTTCGGTAATTTCCTTTTCTTTAGCTCTAGCAAGTTGTTTATCAACAAATTCACCTAGTGGCACATTATCATCAAGAAAGGTACTAGCATCATTCATAACAGAAGTAGCATCATTAATAACTTGCAACATATTAGGATTAATAGCATGTGGTGGTGGTGCAAGTTTACTCAAAACAGAAGGCGAATCAAGTACAGAGCAAGATGGCAGTTCCTTACCTCCCCTCGTCTTAGAGGAAAAAAATATTGGTTCTTGTATCTTTCAAATTCTTCATAGTGACAAATATATATAAATCCCAAGTGACTCAACAAATATAGTTGTGCTCCCCTGCAATGGTGTCCGAAAAAGGTCTTGATAACCCACAAGTATAGGGGATCACAACAATTTTAGAGGGTAGAGTATTCAACCCAAATTTATAGATTCGACATAAGGGGAGACAAAGAATAATTGTAAGTATTAGCAGTTGAGTTCTCAATTCAACCACACTTGGAGATTAAATATGCAACCAAGTGATCAATAGCACAATAATATGATAGTTTGATAGTAGTAACGATAGCAGCGGTAGCGGTAACAGAAGTAATAGTTTTGTAGCAGTTGTGACAGTAGCAATAGCAATAGTAACTTAGCAAGAACAATATGTGGAAAACTCATACGCATTGGATTGGCGATTACGTTGGATAATATTCATCATATAACAATCATAACCTAGGGCGACACAGAACTAGCTCCAGTTCATAAATATAATGTAGGCATGTATTCCGTAAATTGTCATACGTGCTTACAGAAAAGAACCTGCATGACATCTTTTATCCTACCCTCCCGTGGCAGCGGGGTCCATAAGGAAACTAAGGGATATTAAGGCCTCCTTTTAATAGAGAACCGGAACAAAGCATCAATACATAGTGAATACATGAACTCACCAAACTACATTCATCACCAGAAAGTATCCCAATTGTTGTCACCTTGGGGTTTACGGATCACAACACGTAATTGGTGAATATGACTTGCACCATCGGATCACGAACATAGATATAATGGCTATAACATAAACAGTTCAGATCTAAAATCATGGCACTCGGGCCCTAGTGACAAGCATTAGGCATAGCAAAGTCCTAACAACATCAATCTCAGGACATAGTGGATACTAGGCATCAAGCCCTAACAAAACTAACTCGATTACATGATGAATATCCAAATCCTCACCGACCAATGAACCTACGAAGGAATTACTCACTCCCGGCGGTGAGCATCATGAAACTGGTGATGTAGGATGGTTGATGATGACCAAGACCAAAGATTCCCCTCTTCGGAGCCCCGAAGGGGCTCCAAATTTGGCCTCCCAGTGAAGAGCATGAGGTGGCGGCGGCTCCGTATCATAAAACGTGATGAAACTTCCTCTCCTAGTTTTTTTGGAAAAATAGGATTTTTATAGCGTCAGGTTTAAGGTCAGCGGTGGCTCGAGGGCCCCACCACCCACCAGGGCGTGCTAGAGGGGGGTGGCGCGCCCTGGTATCTTGTGGGCAGCCAGGGCCCCCTTCTAGTGGGTCTTGCTTCCAGTATTTTTTATTTATTCCAAAATAATTCTCCAAAAGGTTTCGTCCAAATCCGAGTACTTTTATTTCTGCACAAAAACAACACCATGGTAGTTCTGCTGAAAACAGCGTCAGTCCGGGTTACTTTCATTCAAATCATGCAAATTAGAGTCCAAAACAAGAGCAAAAATGTTAGGAAAAGTAGATATGATGGAGATGTATTGAAAGGATAGAGAAGAAGTGTATAGAGGGGGGTGATTAGACCCTCAACAAACAAAGTTGATAGTTTTTAAGTTTTTCAATTTGAGGTGGTAGATTAACACAATTTCAAGCATACACATTATGATTCAAGCAAGCATGCAAAGAGTATATGACCAGCGGAAAGTAAAGCATGCAACTTGCAAGAAAGTAAATGGATGGGATTGGAGTGTGCAAACGCAATTGGAGACAGAGAGATTTTTGGCGTGGTTCCGATAGGTGGTGCTATCGTACATCCATGTTGATGGAGACTTCAACCCACGGAGGGTAACGGTTCCGCGAGTCCACGGAGGGCTCCACCCACGAAGGGTCCATGAAGAAGAAACCTAGTCTGTCCATCATGGCCATCGCCCATAAAGGACTTGCCTCACTAGGGTAGATCTTCACGAAGTAGGCGATCTCGTTGCCCTTACAAACTCCTTGGTTCAACTCCACCATCTTGATGGAGGCTCCCAAGTGACACCTAACCAATCTAGGAGACACTACTCTCCAAAAGGTAATAGATGGTGTGTTGTTGATGAACTCCTTGCTCTTGTGCTTCAAATGATAGTTTCCCCAACACTCAACTCTCTCTCATAGATTTGTCTATGGTGAAAAGAAGATTTGAGTGGAAAGCAACATGGGGAAGGCTAGAGATCAAGAATCATATGGTAGGATTGGAATATCTTGGCCACAACACATGAGTAGGTGGTTCTCTCTCAGAAAATGAGTAGTTGAAGTGTAGGTATGTTCTGATGGCTCTCTCCATGAATGAAGAGTGGGTGGAGGGTTATATATAGCCTCCACACAAAATCTAGTCGTTACACACAGATTACCAAACTCGGTGGGACCGAATCAACAAACTTGGTCGGACCGATTTAGTTAAAAATGTGAACATTAGCATTTTCGGTGGGACCGATATAATCATCTCAGTGGGACCGACGTGCCGGGGTTAGGGTAAAACCTCAACTCGGTTTGACCGATTACTCAAACTCGGTGAGACCGATTTTGGTAATAAGTAAACAGAAGATTGGTCAAGCATACTCGGTGGGACTGACCGAACAAACCCGGTTAGACCGAAACTGTAGCAATTGATCACAGAGAGTTTGCAAGCCCATCTCGGTGAGACTGAGATCCCATCGGTGAGACCAAAGTAACTAGGGTTTGGCAGTGGCTGAATATGATGAAACTCGGTGGTGCCAGATAGACAAAGTCGGTGGGGCCGAGTTTGACATTTAGGTTTAGGACATATGTGAATGTGAGAAAGTGGCTGAGGGTTTTGGAGCATATCACTAAGCACTTTGAGCAAGCAAGCCATTAAGCAACACCTCATCCCCTTTCAATAGTATTGGCTTTCCTATGGACTCAATGTGATCTTGGACCACTGAAATGAAAATGTAGAGTCTTGAGCTGTTGCCAATATTCGTCCTTAGCATCTTGAAGGGTTCCACATCCTCTTGTCCATGTCCATGCCACTCAAATGTTGAATTTATCTAAAATGCACTAGGTAAAGGTATTAGTCCAACAAGAGATATGTTGTCATGAATTACCAAAATCACCAAGGGAGCATTTGTGCTTTCAATCCCCCCCTTTTTGGTAATTGATGACAACATACATCAAAGCTTTTAGATAAAGATATAAGGGAATAGCAAGTAAAGCTTTGGAAGGACATGCAACATGCATTGGCTCCCTCTACATGCATGCAATCATGTGATAATAGATCATAAGAGTATGAGAATGCATAAACATGTCAGAGAAGGCAATGAGTTACATGTGTCTTGGCTATTTGCATCAAAGCAAATGATATAGATACCGGAATTATACTTTCATGTTCATGAGTATCTCTTGCAAACAATATGTACCATAGCAAGAGATCTTCTTGCACATGAGTGTGATGCATATACTTACCTTGTGGTCTTGAGCTAGATTGAAGAAGATGAACCTGGGTAAACAAGGTTAGATAACACAAGAACATCTACTAGACAGAGCAAGAACTAAAGAGCACAAGAATACCAAGACTGGGATGACATGTAGAGTGTGAGTACTAGGTACTCTATTTGGATATTGACATTTCCCCAAGAATAAAGATATGCAAATAATTCCGAAGATTTTCTTCCCTTAGATGTCTTTCTCCCCTTAAATCTGGCATGGGATAATGGAAGTACATAGGGTATAAGAAAATCTGAGTAAACAAGAAAATATACTAACCAGAGCAAGATAAGGTCATAACATATACTATCATGTCTTTCCCCTCTTGAAGACATGAGACAACTTTCCTCTTAAAAATAACAGAATCACGAGAAGCTTTTATGAGCATATTCTCTCTTATGTGATAAGCTTTGATGTGCTCTCTCTCCCCCTTTGACATCAATTTCCAAGAAGGGACTTCTGGAGCATGAGTCAAGTAGGTTTGGTCCTGGAGTCACATTACAAAGCCACATGTAATATTGATGCTGGTAGAGGACAAGTTACAAAGAGTGGAGCTGGGACAAATATGCAGAATGCAAGTGACATAGATTTTCTCTCAGGACTGAAATCGGTAGCACCGAGTGGTTGCTATTGGTGGCACCGAGTTGATTCTGTTCGGCCAAAGAAACCAATCCGATGAGACCGAGTTCAACCCAGAGTGTAAATTCTTGTCACCTCAGCTCACTCGGCAAATAATATCTCACAAGGATATGCAAGGAATTAACTGAATGATTTGCAATGAATTGGATGCAAGGAAGTGCAGAAGTTCACAAACAAAAGAAAAGAAAAGAAATCTAGATGAATTTTTTTTAAAAGGGGAACTAGCATGCATCAGACAAATGCAAGGGCACAAAGAAACAACAAAGAACTTCATCTAGAATTGGTCAGCGACAAAGTCACCTATGTTAAAGTATATTGACTTAGGAGTCAAGTGAAAACACTTGATCATAGGTCATACTCATCGTTTAAGCTCAAAATGGGGTTGCCATTTTTCATTTAAGCATTTTGATGTATTCTCATCATTTTGAGTTGCTTTGACCCATGTCTTGGGGTTAAGCTTCTCTAAGATGGAATGGCATACCTTGGGTGGTGGTGATGAACTTGGTCATGTAGTTAAACTTGTGTAGGGTGCTCAAGTTGATGTAGATCATCAAGAGTTGGGAGCATCATTTGTAGTTGAAGTTCATCTTCCTACATGGGTTAGTCTTGCAAGGAAGAGCACTTGTGTATCCAAAGTGACAATCATGAAATTTGATATCAATTGAAATTTGACATGGGAATTTGTCAAAGGATATATTGAATGGATTCGTGCTTCCTTGTCTTCATCCACCATTGTAGAGACTTGGAGATGTAGAGATTGCTCAAAGTGTGATTGAGTTGCAATCTCATAGAATTGGGCTTATCCAAGTACCTGCAAGGGTTAGATAGCATGCAAGAGTACAAGAGTATCCAACACATATGATCATCATCATAAGAGAATGGTCAAGGATTAGACAAAATAAGGCTCATGCCTTGCATGCATCCACTTGGAATTTCTACTCCAAATTTGAGGCATCAATGATGTTCAATTCTCCTCTCAACCTGCAAAACACTTTCTCATCAAGTGGTTTTGTGAATATATCCTCCAATTCCTTGTCGGTACGAACATGCTTAAGTTTGATATCTCCCTTAGCAACATGATCTCGAATGAAATGATGACGAACTTCAATATGCTTAGTTTGAGAATGTTGCACGGGATTATGAGCAATCTTAATAGCACTCTCATTGTCGCAAAGCAATGGAACATGTTTCACATATATCCCATAATCTTTAAGAGTTTGGGTCATCCAAAGTAATTGAGCACAACATGAACTAGAGGCAATGTATTCCGCTTCGGTGTTGGATAAGGATACTGAGTTTTGTTTCTTGGAGGACCAAGATACAAGAGAACTACCAAGAAATTGACAAGTACCCGAAGTGGACTTTCTATCAACCTTGTCACCGGCATACTCCAAGTCGAAGTAGCCAACAAGATCAAAACAAGACCTCTTAGGATACCAAATGCCAAAATTTGGTATATGCATTAAGTATCTCCCTATCCTCTTCATAGCCTTAAGATGACACTCTTTGGGGGCTGCTTGATAACGTGCACACATGCACACACTTAGCATGATATCGGGACGGTATGTACATAGATATAATAATGAATCAATCATAGACTGGTAAACCTTTTGGTCAACCAGTTCGCCATCCTTTGTCAAGTCAAGATGTCCACCAGTAGGCATGGGGGTATTCATACATTTGCATTCTGGCATGTTGAACTTCCTGAATAAGTCCTTGGTATACTTTGTTTGAGAGATAAAGTTTCCCTTCTTAGTTCACTCATCATACACATCTCAAACTTCTCCGACATAAGCTTCCCAAACTTCTCACTAAAATGAGGGTTGGTTGATCCAAATATGATATCATCAACATAAATTTGGCACACAAATAGTTCTCCATTAACCCAAAGAGTGTAGAATCAATTTTACCAATTTCAAACCCTTTATCAAGAAGAAACTTAGTCAAGCATTTATACCAAGCTCTAGGAGCTTGCTTAAGACCATAAAGAGCTTTGTCAAGTTTGTAAACATGATTGGGTTTCTTAAGATTAACAAAGCTGGGAGGTTGTTTAACATAAACTTCCTCCTCAATTTCACCATTAAGAAAAGCACTTTTGATGTCCATTTTATATAAGGCAATGTCATGATGATTGGCATAGGCAAGTAAGATGCGAATGGACTCTAGTCTAGCAACGGGGGAATAAGTCTCACCATAGTCCATACCTTCGACTTGAGTGTAGCCTTGAGCAATGAGACGAGCCTTGTTGCGTACAACTTGTCCATCTTCATCTTGCTTGTTCAGAAATACCCGTTTGGTTCCAATGACATTGTGCTTCTCATCGGGCTTCTCAACCAACGTCCATACTTGGTTCCTCTCAAAGTTGTGTATCTCTTCGTGCATGGCATTTATCCAATCTGGATCTTCCAATGCTCCTTCAACCTTCATAGGTTCAACGCTAGAAATGAATGAGTAATGTTCACAAAAGTTAGCCAAGCTAGTTTTAGAGCGACTAATTCTCCCGGTTTGAATATCATCAAAGATTTGTTCGATGGGATGATCTCTTGAGACTCTTGCTCGAACTCGTGATAGCTTTTGTTTGGGTCGGGGTGGAACATCCACTTCATTGTCTTGTTCTTCTTCTTGTCTTTCTTCGTTGTTGTTGGCGTGATCGTTCTCCCGTGGAGGTGGAGAAGGAGGTCGTCGAGGTTCATCTTGTTATACATCCTCGTTCTCATTGTCTTGACATGTCCCACTCATGGATACCTCCAAATCAACTCGTGGTTCACCTTGGCGTGAGGTTGAGGCTTTCACTTGGACAGATGAGGTGCTCTCCTTCACCTTCGTTGGGCGAATCTTGCCTATAGACAAGTCTTGGATTGGTTTCGAAGGATCTTTGTCACCTACATCAATTGGCAATTGCTCTACTTGTGAGCCGTTAGATTCATCAAACTTCACATCTACCATCTCTTCAACCTTTTGGGTGAAATTGTTGTAGACACGGTAAGTGTGAGAGTTTGAGCCATAACCGAGTAGGAAACCTTCATGAAACTTAGGAGCAAATTTTGAACGACGATGCTTGTCAAGAATGTAACACTTTGAGCCGAATACCCGAGAGTATCCAACTTGGGGTTTGTTAGCGGTGAGGAGCTCGTATTCCATCTTGCCAAGTAGCTTGTGAAGATATATACGATTCGTTGCATGACAAGCTGTCTCAACCGCTTCTTCCCAAAAGTGTTTTGGCATCTTGTACTCATCAAGCATCATTCTCGCTATTTTGATGAGCGTCCGATTCTTCCTCTCAACAACCCCATTTTGTTGAGGTGTGTATGGAGCCTAGAACTCATGTGAGATCCCTTCTTCGTCAAGAAAGGCGTTCTTGAGCTCCGTTCCGTTGTCATTGTGAACCGTCTTGATCTTTACTTCAAATTCGTTTTGGGCCTTCCTAGCGAAGTTATTGAAGATCTTTTGAACCTGCGATTTATCATCGAGAAAGAACACCCACATAAATCTTGAAAAATCATCAACGATGACTAGTCCAAACGAGTTACCACCGAGACTCTTGTAGGCGTTGGGACCGAAGAGATCCATGTGAAGTAGCTCGAGCGTTCTTCTCATGGTCATGATGTTCTTCATGGGGTGGCTTCCTCCATCTTGTTTTCCTGCTTGGCAAGCACTGCAAAGTCTATCCTTATGAAATATGACATCTTTAACACCAAGGATATGATCACCTTTAATAAGCTTGTCAAGGTTTCGCATGCCCACATGACCTAACCGTCTATGCCACAACCAGCCTTTGGAAGATTTAGCAATTAAGAAAGTTCTAGGTTGAGCCTTTTTAGTGAAGTCAACAATGTATGGATCACCTCTACGTATGCCGATAAAGACCATTTTATGATTATCTCTTCGAAACAATGTATAAATCAAAGCGTGAGATCGTGCTGCTAAAATTAGATTTTGCTAAGGCCTTCGACACTATTGAGCATACTGCGATGCTTGACATAATGAAGCACATGGGATTCAACGACCGCTGGCTCTCCTGGATTAGATGTCAATTTTCCTCGGGTAAATCTTCCATTCTTCTTAATGGGGTACCAGGACGTACATTTCATTGCAACAAGGGGGTACGTCAGGGCGACCCACTATCCCCACTCATCTTTGTCCTGGCTGCCAATTTACTTCAGGCTACAATCAACAAAGCATTTAGGCAAGGCCTTCTCCGGCTGCCTTTCCCGTGCCCTGGACAGACGGACTATCCGGTGATTTAGTACGCCGATGATACGATCCTTTTCCTGCCTGCATGTACCACACAACCTCAAACGCTCAAGACCATTCTCAATGATTATGCCAGCTCCATTGGTCTCACAATGAACTTCCACAAATCCATCTTGATCCCTATAAACACGAGCTTGGAGCAAAGTAAAGTCATCGCGGATATATTTTGATGCTCAATTGGGACAATGCCTTTTTCACATACTTGGGATTACCACTTGGTACAACCAAACCCACCATACAAGATCTAATGCCACTTGTCTGTCGAATTGAAAGAAGTCTCACCTCCAAAATGTCCATGATGTCGTATGGTGGGAAGCTATCCTTGCTTAACTCTATGGTAACGTCCCTGCTTATCTATGCAATATGCACTCTCAAGTTTACGCCTAAGCTCATTGAGATGCTAGATCGAATCCGTAGAAGATGTCTCTGGGGGAAACAAATGGATGAGGGCGAACGTTCAAAATCTCTGGCCGCCTGGAGCATGGTTTGCATGCCTAAGCAAAGTGGTGGCTTAGGTGTTCTGAACCTCAAGACACAGAATGAAGCTCTATTGCTCAAATTTCTACACAAATTCTATAATAAGAAGGATAGCCCTTGGGTTAAGCTGACTTGGGACACGCTTTACGATCAAAAATTCCGCATGCATCCAATTCTGAAGGTTCATTCTGGTGGCGAGACATTCTTAAGCTCACACCGATTTATAGAGGGATCACCAAAGTTAGCGTGGTTTGTGGCACGACTACACTGTCCTGCAAAGACATGTGGCTAGATGATCTTCTAATGAATACACACCCAAGAGCTTTTTCCTTTGCCACATCTGAAGATTTCTCTGTTCGTGACTTCCTGAGCTGCACTAGCCTTCAAGAAACGTTCCAACTTCCACTATCACCCCAAGCTTTCGAGGAAATCAAGGCATTACAAGTTGTTACTACACACATGCAACCTATGTCCTCTGTGCATGATGTCTGGCATTATATCTGGGGTGATGCAGAGTACACCTCCAAGCAGTTCTACAAGTTTGTCTTCCGTGAGACACGTGCGCACAAAGCTTTCACTTGGTTATGGAAATCAAAGAATACCATGAAGATAAAAGTGTTTGGATGTCTCTTGATGCATGACCGACTAAACACCCGTAGTTTGCTCAAGCGGAGACGTTACAACATGGGAGATGATGATCATGACTGTCCACTATGTGACTCAGATGTTGAAGAAACCATCAATCACATGATTTTTGACTGCTCATTTAGCGTTCAATGCTGGAACATCTTGTCTATCTCCTGGACGTTGGACAACTATTGGCTACACAAGATTGAAACTACAAAACATACTTGGTATAGGCCAATGTTCATGGAGGTCTTTCTAGTTGCTGCATGGAGCATCTGGAAGGAGAGGAACAACAAAGTTTTCAAGAATATTACGCCAACTATCAACTCATGGAAGAATAGATTTGCCACTAACTTCTCTCTCCTCACCCATAGAGTGAGGGATAACAACAAGGAGTTCATTACCTCCTTCCTAGACAATCTATAATTTTCTTTAGATTCCCATAGGTGCACTCTACTGGAGTTTTTAGCTTTGTATTTTACTTGTACAGTTGACACACTGATTTTTTTAATTTAATTACACAGTAGGATCCTCTCCTACTGTTTTCAAGGTTCAAAAAAAATTCTACTTTAGTAAATAGGACATTGAAACCAAAGTCATCTAGTCTAGATACAGAAAGCAGATTATAGCCAAGAGATTCAACGAGCATAAAATTTTGTATGGAGCTTTCATGTGAGATGGCCACCTTACCGAGGCCAACCACCTTACCCTTTGAGTTATCACCGAAAGTGACATACTTTTGAGGGCCGTCGTTTTCAGCAAGCTCATGAAACATATCTTTATCTCCGTGATCGGTACATGCACTATCAAGGACCCATTCCTTTCCTCCATCCATGTAGTCGCGAAGGTTAGCCATAAGACCAAAGTGTCTCATAGACTCTTCAAGATCAAATTCATTATCATCATCCTCATCATAGTATCCATGTTCAACATCATCTTGCAAATGATCATTTCCTAGAGAGAGTGATTCATTAGATATATGATTTTGGCAATGTTCATCTGTATGAATTATAATAGCTTTGGAAATAATGTTGCTAATGATTCCAACATCTCTTTTGGCACGCATAAGATTGGTAACCTCAAATAAACAATCTCCAAACTTAGGATCATTGGGATTCATCTTATTTAAAGCAATAGACTTGTGAAGAATCTCATCTAAGTTTTTCAAGGAATAGTCAGGAAATCATTCCTCAAGAAATGTCCATATAGTATAAGCACAATCAAGAGTAGGCAAGTGACCAATCAAATTTCTAGGCAATCCTCTAGTAATAAGATTGATAGTTCTAAGATTGTGAATCATGTCAAGAGACTCATCATGGGTAGGATGCAAGGGATCAACAAGGGGTTCACAAGGAGTAGTAATGTACTTGTTCAAGTGATATTCATGAAAAATTCCAAGCATCTGATTTTTCCACTCACTAAAGAACTCCCCATCAAGCATAGGCACTCTATGTCTAAGACTCCCCAACGTAGACTGATCCATCTTCCTCCAGTGGTGATTAAACCAAAGCAATGAAGACCAAAGCTCTGATACCAATTGAAAGGATCGAGAAGAGGTGTCTAGAGGGGGGTGATTAGACCCTCAACAAACAAAGTTGATAGTTTTTAAGTTTTTCAATTTGAGGTTGTAGCTTAACACAATTTCAAGCATACACATTATAATTCAAGCAAGCATGCAAAGAGTAGATGAGCAGTGGAAGGTAAAGCATGCAACTTGCAAGAAAGTAAATGGATGGGATTGGAGTGTGCAAACACAATTGGAAACATGGAGATTTTTGGCGTGGTTCCGATAGGTGGTGCTATCGTACATCCATGTTGATGGAGACTTCAACCCACGGAGGGTAACGGTTGCGCGAGTCCACGGAGGGCTCCACCCATGAAGGGTACATGAAGAAGCAACCTTGTCTATCCCATCATGGCCATCGCCCATGAAGGACTTGCCTCACTAGGGTAGATCTTCACGAAGTAGGCAATCTCCTTACCCTTTCAAACTGCTTGGTTCAACTCCACAATCTTGACGGAGGCTCCCAAGTGACACCTAACCAATCTAGGAGACACCACTCTCCAAAAAGTAATAGATGGTGTGTTGTTGATGAACTCCTTGCTCTTGTGCTTCAAATGATAGTCTCCCCAACACTCAACTCTCTCTCACAGATTTAGCTATGGTGGAAAGATAATTTGAGTGGAAAGCAACTTTGCGAAGGCTAGAGATCAAGATTCATATGGTAGGATTGGAATATCTTGGCCTCAACACATGAGTAGGTGGTTCTCTCTCAGAAAATGAGTAGTGGAAGTGTATGTATGTTCTGATGGCACTCTCCACAAATGAAGAGTGGGTGGAGCGGTATATATAGCCTCCACAGAAAATCTAGCCGTTACACACAAATTCCCAAACTCGATGGGACCGAATCAACAAACTCGGTCGGACCAATTTAGTTCAAAATGTGAACGTTAGGATTTTCGGTGGGACCGATATAGTCATCTCAGTGGGACCGATGTGCAGGGGTTAGGGTAAAACCTCAACTCGGTTTAACCGATTACTCAAACTCGGTGAGACCGATTTTGGTAATAAGTAAACAGAAGATTGGTCAACCAAACTAAGTGGGACCGACTGAACAAACTTAGTTAGACCGAAACTGTTGCAATAGATCACAGAGAGTTTGCAAGCCCATCTTGGTGAGACTGAAGTAACTAGGGTTTGGAAGTGGCTGAATATGATGAAACTCGGTGGCGCCGGATAGACATAGTCGGTGGGGCCGTGTTTGACATTTAGGTTTAGGACATATGTGGATGTGAGAAAGTGGCTGAGGGTTTTGGAGCATATCACTAAGCACTTTGAGCAAGCAAAGCCATTAAGCAACACCTCATCCCCTAGTATTGGCTTTCCTATGGACTCAATGTGTTCTTGGATCACTGAAATGAAAATGTAGAGTCTTGAGTTTTTGCCAATATTTTTCCTTAGCATCTTGAAGGGGTTCCACATCCTCTTGTCCATGTCCATGCCACTCCAATGTTGAACTTATCTGAAATGAACTAGGTAAAGGTATTTGTCCAACAAGAGATATGTTGTCATGAATTACCAAAATCACCCAGGAAGCACTTGTGCTTTCATGTATCACACACATACAAGGGAAACCAAGCCATCGGGGGGCCCTCCTACTCGGGGGCCCGTGGCAGCCGCCGCCTCTGCCCCCTCATGGTCGGCCCTAGTTGCACCCATAATAACATTTTAAAAATGTTTAACATGTAAAACCACTTCATATTCAGATTCGACACCTTTTTCTAAACAAATTTCATATATAACATGTCAAAATTGGAGGGTGGGTTTAAAAATATAGATATTTTTAAAATCAATTCAATTTTCCCAAAAAATAAATATATAATGTTTATTTTCTAAATGGGTTGCGGGTTGATTAACTAGAATATCAAGGGTTTTTCAAAAAAGCAAAACATTTCCTAGACTCACTTAAAGCGAAACATTTTCCTAGACTCACTTAAAACTTGACCACTGGTTGATTTTAATATACAACATGGGGTTTTCTGCAAAAAGCATGATAAATAGGCAGAAATGTTTCTCCCTTTATTAGTAGGTATTGATTAGTTTTTCGAGCTACATATTAGCAAAGCTTGTTAAACATAGTAATATCATATTCTTATATGAAAAGCAAATGCCAATATAATCTTTGTACGAAATATCTAAATATGTCACATATGAACCGGCCAAAATTCTCTAATGTATTTTGGAAAAGTTGTCTTGGTAAGAAAACTCAATACCCTGTATGTTGCTTGTTTGGTTAGTGGAGATGATTGAGATTGATGTCGTGTGATTGGCAATGTGAGGATCAAAGTGTTATGTCCTGGACCTTGGAAGGTGATGCGGCGGTGTTACATCTGGTGGGTGATCGGTGTGTGAGTCTGTCTTGATCACGTGTCGATGCTTCTTGCAGGCGGTGGCTTGATGACATGAAGAGGCACCTTGCTACTGCCCTATGGTGGTTGGCATGATGGACAATGGCGGTGACACAGTGCTTGGCATGCACATCCCGACTTCGATGCGGTGATTGGTTGGATGTTGCTCTGGGTGGTTGTTGGTTTACTCTGGGTGAAAGATTAGCTTGAGCTCGGTCAATGCCGGTGGCGGCGACGGCCTCAGACAATGTTCCCCTCCTTGGAGGCATGGTATTGGAGCACCAAACTCTTGATGCTCCATCTCGGGATCACCAGGTGAAAACCTAGCTCCAGCCCTAACCGAATCGGGAGATGGTGACGCCTTCGTCACTCCCTCCTTGGGGGTGTTTACTTTGGAGGCTTGGCACCTCATATACCATTTTGGTGCTTTGCGATGTTGGTTTGTCTCATCGGATGGGATGGTGCAAGTTGAGGCAGTGACCTCGAGTTAGTTGTTGTATGCCAGGGTAGCGGCCCTGAGCGACAGTGCACTGGCGACCCTATGGGGTATGGTTGGGGCTCGACATGGCGTGGGTGGTGATCCGGTGCATCATTGGGGAGAGATTCATCGGCCCGACAGTGACAACCTCTGAGGATGGTTCTTGTTGTATGTCGGGGTGGCGGCCTCGGGTTTGGCATGGCGGCCCAGATCTAAAGGTGGACGTTTATGGGCAACTTGGGATGCAGTTGTCTGGGTTATGTTGCGTTGCGGTTTGTGTGCGAATGGTGGATGTCAGGGCAGAGGCTGCAGAAGGTGGTGTCGGCGGCTTATGCAGGACATGACAGCTAGGTGGACGCGGGGGTGGCAGCCCTAGGTATGTGTCGGTTGTCAATGTGCCTGCTGATACAATGTGCATTTCTTGTGGTACGCTATATTTATGGGCAAGGTTGGGGCAGCCCAACCCTACGTGACGAGGTTTAGGCGCCCCAACCCTACGTGATGAGGGCTTTTGATTATCTCTTTCATATCCTTAGAACCAAAAGACCAAATTAATTTTCGTTTCCATATTCATGTGCTTCTTGTGACGTGGGCTTTCAAATGAGATCCATTTTAAATATGTTTTGACGAGTTTTTTTTACGTTCATTAAGTTCAACTTCTGAAACCTGATACGAGTGACCGACAAAATCGTGGGTTCAATCCTGCGACTGAAAACTTCTAAACTTGATATGAGCGGCCGACAAAATCATAAGTTTCAGAAGCTGCAACCAACAAATATGTAAGTTTTAGAAACCAAAACTTAAAATTGTGCCATCATGCGAGATCCATCGACTTTGTGGATCGCGAGTCAACCGGGCGGTGCATACCCTATTTTTACCAATAAGTTATTGAAGATGTCGCAAGTACTCCCTTCATTTTATAATGTAGTGTGCCCGCACTTTTCAAGATTTAATTTTGACCATAAATTTAACCAACAAGACCGACTGCGGTGGCGGGAGAAATTATACCACTGAATTCGTATCTGATAAAATTCAGTAGTATAATTTTTGTTCCCACTGCAGTCGGTCTTGTTGGTTGAATATATGGATAAACATAGATTTTGAGAAGCGCGGACACACTATATTGTGGAACGAAAGGAGCAAGTAGGAATGTCAGATCATACGGGCTGGCTAGGTAATCATTACATCTCACTGTATGGACTTCATATCTTGTTAGTGCAAGCTAAGCTGAAGTGGATATGTGATGTGCGTATGCTGAAAGGAAAATAAAAAGTGGGATTGATATATTTGTGACGATGTCATCGCAAAAGAGAGAGACACTGGTAGAAAAAGAGGCTTCCGTCCAGCCCCATTAGTCGCGAAACTGTAGGAACCGCGACTAATGAAGTCTTTAGTCGCGGTTCGGCAGACGAACCGCGACCAAAGGCTTGGGCCAGGGCGCTCGGTGGCCAGCTGGTGCACGTGAGGGGCTTTAGTCGCGGTTGGCCAGGCCAACCGCGACTAAAGGTGCCCAAAGGCCTTTAGTCGCGGTTGGCCTTGCCAACCGCGACTAAAGCTCCTCCCCTATATATACCAGTTCAGCGCACTCACTTAGCCATTTGGTGCCACTTCTCTTCACAAGGGGGTGTAGGTTTGCTTTTGGTTCCTCTTATGCACACAAGGTGTTTGATGAAATGCCCAACAGCGTGAAACAAACATGATATGAAGTGTTGGAGCCACACTTGAGGTTCCTCCTCGATCGCGGTTAGCAACTTGAACCTTTCGTGCATGTGTGTCATTGATAAAATATGCATGTGTGTTGTTCATTGTTTAATTTCTATTGTTTATAGCTAGTTACTTTAACAAATGCATGATGGTTAATTATATATTTTATATTATAATAATGCAGATGAATCGGCAATGGATGTACGGTAACCGACTCTCCCGCGAGTTCACTACGGGTTTGAAAGATTTCCTCGTAGTGGCTAATGCGAACAAGCAGAAGGGTTTTGTTATCTGTCCATGTGTTGACTGTAAGAATCAGAAGGGTTACTCTTCCTCAAGAGAAGTTCACCTGCACCTGCTTCGGCACGGTTTCATGCCAAGCTATAATTGTTGGACCAAGCATGGAGAAAGAGGGGTTATAATGGAAGAAGATGAAGAAGGGGATGATTTCATCGATGAAAGCTATCTTGCTGATCATTTAGGTGATACTTTCATGGAGGATGCTGAAGGTGAAGGGGAAGGTGAAGGGGCAGGTGAAGGGGAAGGTGAAGGGGAAGGTGAAGGTGGAGGTGAAGAAGAGGCACGTGATGAGACCGTTGATGATCTTGGTCGGACCATTGCTGATGCACGGAGACGCTGCGAAACTGAAAAGGAGAGGGATAATTTGGATCGCATGTTAGAGGATCACAGAAAGTCGTTGTACCCTGGATGCGATGATGGTCTGAAAAAGCTGGGCTGCACACTGGATTTGCTGAAATGGAAGGCACAGGCAGGTGTAGCTGACTCGGCATTTGAAAACTTGCTGAAAATGTTGAAGAATATGTTTCCAAAGAATAACGAGTTGCCCGCCAGTACGTACGAAGCAAAGAAGGTTGTCTGCCCTCTAGGTTTAGAGGTTCTGAAGATACATGCATGCATCAACGACTGCATCCTCTACCTCGGTGAATACGAGAATTTGAATGAATGCCCGGTATGCACTGCATTGCGTTATAAGATCAGAGGCGATGACCCTAGTGATGATGTTGAGGGCGGGAAACCCAGGAAGAGGGTTCCCGCCAAGGTGATGTGGTATGCTCCTATAATACCACGGTTGAAACGTCTGTTCAGGAACAAAGAGCATGCCAAGTTGTTGCGATGGCACAAAGAGGACCGTAAGTCGGACGGGGAGTTGAGACACACCGCAGATGGAACGCAATGGAGAAAGATCGACAGAGAGTTCAAAGATTTTGCAGCTGACGCAAGGAACATAAGATTTGGTCTAAGTACAGATGGCATGAATCCTTTTGGCGAGCAGAGCTCTAGCCATAGCACCTGGCCCGTGACTCTATGCATCTACAACCTTCCTCCTTGGTTGTGCATGAAGCGGAAGTTCATTATGATGCCAGTGCTCATCCAAGGTCCGAAGCAACCCGGCAACGACATCGATGTGTACCTAAGGCCATTAGTTGATGAACTTTTACAGCTGTGGGGCAGACCTGGTGTCCGTGTGTGGGATGAGCACAAAAAAGAGGAATTTAACCTACGAGCGTTGCTTTTCGTAACCATCAACGATTGGCCTGCTCTTAGTAACCTTTCGGGACTGTCAAATAAGGGATACAATGCATGCACGCACTGCTTACATGAGACTGAAAGTGTACATTTGCCAAATTGTAAGAAGAACGTGTACCTTGGGCATCGTCGATTTCTTCCGAAAATTCATCCAGTAAGAAAGAAGGGCAAGCATTACAACGGCAAGGCAGATCACCGGCCGAAGCCTGCGGAACGCACTGGTGCTGAGGTATTTGATATGGTCAAGGATTTGAAAGTCATCTTTGGAAAGGGTCCTGGCGGACAATCAGTTCCGAAGGGAGCTGATGGGCACGCAGCCATGTGGAAGAAGAAATCTATATTCTGGGAGCTATAATATTGGAAAGTCCTAGAAGTCCGCTCTGCAATCGACGTGATGCACGTTATGAAGAATATTTGCGTGAACCTCCTAAGCTTCTTGGGCGTGTATGGGAAGACAAATGATACAAAGGAAGCACGGCAGGACCAGCAACATTTGAAAGACCCTGATGACCGGCATCCGGAATGGTTTCAAGGTCGTGCCAGCTACGCTCTGACCAAAGAAGAGAAGGTCATCTTTTTTGAATGCCTGAGCAGTATGAAGGTCTCGTCTGGATTCTCGTCCAATATAAAGGGAATAATAAACATAGCGGAGAAAAAGTTCCAAAACCTGAAGTCTCACGACTGCCATGTGATTATGACGCAATTGCTTCCGATTGCTTTGAGGGGGCTCCTGCCGGAAAATGTTCGAGTAGCCATTGTGAAGCTATGTGCATTCCTCAATGCAATCTCTTAGAAGGTAATCAATCCAGAAGATCTACCACGGTTACAGAACGATGTGATCCAATGTCTTGTCAGTTTCGAGTTGGTGTTCCCGCCATCCTTCTTCAATATTATGACGCACCTCTTGGTTCACCTAGTCGAAGAGATTTTCATTCTCGGTCCTGTATTTCTACACAATATGTTCCCCTTCGAGAGGTTCATGGGAGTATTAAAGAAATATGTTCGTAACCGTGCTAGGCCAGAAGGAAGCATCGCCAAGGGCTATGGAAATGAGGAGGTAATTGAGTTTTGTGTTAACTTTGTTCCTGACCTTAAGCCGATTGGTCTTCCTCGATCGCGGCACGAGGGGAGACTAAGTGGAAAAGGCACGATCGGAAGGAAATCAACGACATGTATGGACGGCCATTCTCTGACTGAAGCACACCACACTGTACTGACCAATTCCAGCTTGGTGGCTCCGTACTTTGAGAAACACAAGAATATTTTACGCTCGGACAACCCGGGGAAGCCTGAATCCTGGATTAGGAAGGCCCACATGGAGACTTTCGGCAGTTGGTTGAGAAAACATTTAATGAATGACAATGATGTTGTAGATCAGCTGTACATGTTGGCCAAGACACCATCTTCGACTATAACGACTTTCCAAGGGTACGAGATAAATGGGAATACATTTTACACGATCGCCCAAGATAAAAAGAGCACCAACCAAAACAGTGGTGTCCGCTTTGATGCAGCAACCGAGAATGGGCAAAAGGTCACATATTATGGTTACATAGAGGAGATATGGGAACATGACTATGGACCCTCCTTTAAGGTCCCTTTGTTCCGGTGCAAATGGTTCAAGCTAACAGGAGGTGGGGTAAAGGTGGACCAGCAATACGGAATGACAATGGTGGATTTCAACAATCTTGGTTACCTTGATGAACCATTCGTCCTAGCGAAAGATGTCGCTCAGGTTTTCTATGTGAAGGACATGAGTAGCAAACCGAGGAAACGGAAAGATAAGAAAACGATCAGTACATCATGCGATGATCCAAAGCGCCACATTGTTCTTTCAGGGAAAAGAAACATCGTGGGAGTGGGGGACAAGACAGACATGTCAGAAGATTATAATATGTTTGCTGAAATTCCGCCCTTCAAAGTGAACACCGACCCAAGCATTAAGTTAAATGATGAGGATGCTCCATGGATACGGCACAATCGTAAGCAAGCAGGGACACAAGGGAAGAAATGATGTGTAATAATTTATTGTACCAAACTTTGTTGAATGGATCATGTGAATTATATTACCCGTGATGTGTTTGGTGTCCATTTTCGAATGATACATGAAATTTGGAGTGATGTAGTCCATGACGCTCTGCAGAGTCCGGCCGTACCACCATAGCCGACGACCGGCCTCTGGTATATTATTTTGAATTGAATTAGTTTTATTTTTCTTAATTTTTTGATATATTATTTGTATTTTTAGAATTTTGAATTGAATTAGTTTTATTTTTCTGAATTTTTTGATATATTATTTGTATTTTTAACATTTTGAATTGAATTAGTTTTATTTTTCTTAATTTTTTGATATATTATTTGTATTTTTAACATATTGAATTGAATTAGTTCTATTTTTCTGAATTTTTTGATATATTATTTGTATTTTTAACATATTGAATTGAATTAGTTTTATTTTTCTTAATTTTTTGATATATTATTTGTATTTTTAGAATTTTGAATTGAATTAGTTTTTTTTTTCTGAATTTTTTGATATAATATTTGTGTTTTTAACATATTGAATTGAATTAGTTATTTTTTTCTGAATTTTTTGATATATTATTTGTATTTTTAAGATTTTGAAAAAGAAAAAGTATTTGGAAAATACCTTTAGTCGCGGTTGGCCTGCCCAACCGCGACTAAAGGTCGTTGCGCGCGGGAACGAAAAACCCGCCAAAAAAGCCCTTTAGTCGCGGGTCGCCTCCCCAACCGCGACTAAAGGTCCCTTTAGTCGCGGGTCGCCTCCCCAACCGCGACTAAAAGGTTACCCTTTAGTCGCGGGTCGCCTCCCCAACCGCGACTAAAGGTCCCTTTAGTCGCGGGTCGCCTCCCCAACCGCGACTAAAGGGGGGGGCTATAAATACAATGGCCCTACCCGTCGCCTCCATTTCTGCTCGTCTTCTCTGCCGCGCCGAAGGCCTGCCGCCGTCGCCCTCGCCCTCGACGCCGCCCGCCGTCGCCCTCGCCCTCGACGCCGCCCGCCGTCGCCCGCGCCCTCGACGCCGCCCGCCGTCGCCCGCCGCCCCCTCTCGCCCACGTACGGTGCCCGCCGCCCCCTCTCACGCCCTCGTACGCCGCCCGCCGGCCTCTCCCTCGCCCACCGCGCCGCCTCTCGCCCTCGTACGCCGCCCGCCGGCCTCCCTCGCCCACCGCGCCGCCTCTCGCCCGCCCTCAACGCCGCCGGCCGGCCTCGCTGCCGCGCGCGCACGCGCGCGCCTCTCTAACAGAGAGCGAGATCGTGGAGAGAGAGAGGATTTTTTTTGTTCTTTTTAATTTTAACTAGTTAATTAGTTTAACAAAAACGGTAAAATAACTTAAAACTTGATAATTAACAAAAAAAACCGCAAAATTTGATAATTAACAAAAAAAACGTATATACGGAGAGGGGGCGGCGAGGGGGGCGGCGATGCGCGTGGTGTTTTTTTTAGGGATCGAGAGGGGACGACGAGGGTTATAAATGTGTGTTGTCCTCGCCTCCCTCTCCGTGACGCCGTCGTCTGCCGCCCCGTCTCGCGCTCTACCGCGACACCCTCTCCCACCCCTTCCTCGCCCCCTCCTTTTGCCACCGCCCTTTCGCCACCGCCACCGCCACCGCCCACCTCGCCGCCCGATTAATTTGTTTTTACTACATGTTTTCAGGACTGACATAATGGCGGACGATAGAGCTGACCCGATTATGGACAACTATGATCCGGACGGTGAAGCACATATGTTCGGCATCATAAACGGCGATATTCTATATGTGCCGACCGGACAAGAAGAAGATGATATCTCTTCTTATCTGAACCTTGACGGTGAAGATGAAGGGCGCCGTCAGCAAGATGATGCCGAACAAACGTCGATAAACGACGATCTTCAAATGGAAGTAGCAACCACCTCCGGCGCCGAGGTATATATATATACATTGAGCCTCTGGTGATACAAACTAACTGATTTGAATAAATATGTGTGGACTAACGCGCGCGACTCTCTTTCTTATTTTAGCCCTCGGCCGGATCGTCGAAACAATCGAGTACGTCGTCAAAGCGTGGCGCAACCAAGACGATGAAACAAGGAGAAACATGCACCATCGAGGTTGTCGACAGTGCAACCGGCAGGCCACTGGAGCCCCGCAAGAACGCCACCAAGTTTGTCAACCAATGCGGAGCCATTGTTAGAGACAACGTCTCGATCACCGTCCAGGAGTGGAATAAGCCAAAGAAGGCACGAATTGCTGGTTTCACTTTTGTCGATAAGAGAACAAAAAAAGATTGCTTCAAAAAGCTTATGGAACATTTCGTTCTACCTCCGGAATACAACAAATTCGATGAGGAGGGTAACAAGATTGAGGAAAACAAGGAGAGGAGGAGGCTAGTCAAACAGTTCGCTCTTCATAAGATGGCCGACGCATTCCGGAAATTCAAGCAAAATCTAGCCCATGACTTTGTCAAGCAGAACAAGACTCCGGATTTCAAAGGACAATATGAGAAACTGAAACATGATTGGCCAGAATTTGTGAAGCAAAAGAAATCGGAGCAGTTCATTCAAATATCGAAAAAAATAAGGAAAATGCGGCTAAGAAGGAGTACAATCATATTATGGGGCCAGGAGGGTATCGCCTTTGGGAGCCTAGGTGGGAGAAGATGGAGAACGAGCTGAGGGCGCGAGGAATCCGTCCAGGTACGGAGGGATGGGACCCAAGGGCCAAAAGCTGGTGGTACGGGCATGGGGGAACGCTGAACCCGGAGACAGGGGACTGTGTTTACCGGGGCAAAATAATTAAACCCACCCAAGCCCTTATTGACGCAATGAGGGATGCTCAAGAGGGGAAGATCAAGTTCAACAGAGAGAACGACGCGCTGACAAAAGCCCTCGGGAATCCTGAACACGGAGGACGTGTACGAGGCATGGGGCACATTCCGTGGAAAATAGGGTTCCCCCAGAACGATGACCCGTACGGTTACAGAAGCCGTAAGAGAAAGATGGATCGGGAAGCAGATGTTGTGGTGCGGTTGGCATCGGAAATGGATGTGATGAAGAAAACCGTGAGTGTACTAGTAGCCGAACGAGATGCAGCTCGGGCGCAGCATGAAGATCATCCAGCGGATCTCAGAAGCCAGCAGCGGAGAAGCAGTGTGGCTTCCATGGAGGCCCCACCGGCTGGTGCAGATGCACCGACGATCGAAATTACTGCACCTGAGCCTCTGGTGGTCGAAATTACTGCACCGGAGCCTCTGGTGGTCGAAATTACTGCACCGGAGCCTCCTCGCTACCCCGTGGATGATATAAAGGAGATGAAAGAATGTCATCTGTATTATCCTATCGGGAACATGTCCATGAAGGTAGCCATCGGCAGTGCTTTACCATGTTTACCTGGAGCACTCCACCACAACACCCCCATTCAAGATGGCTATGCTCGTGTCACGGTGGAGGACATAGTGCAAGGGTTTGAGGACCTGGAGATTGACATTGCTACACCTGAAGGGGAGAAAAGACTTGGAGATGTCAAGCGCCATTTCATTCTATGGCAAAAGAAGTTTATCAAGTTTCCAGGCGAGGCGCCAAGGACAACAAGTCCACCCCCTTACGGTGGTGGCGGTTCACCTACACCTCCGTCACGTCAGCCGACGCTCCCCAGTCCACAACATCCGGCGGGTGATCAGACGCCGCCCCCCAGTCCTCGTCCGGCGGGTGATCAGACGCCGCCCCCAATCCACCTCCGGCAAAGAAGCAGAAGCAGTCCTGGATTATTAACCCGGACCCTTATGTACCTAAGACCACAAAGGTACCGGAGCCATCATTGAAGCCTCTCCCCACAAGGCCTTGGGAATGTAGTGCCGAGGAAACTGCCGCGGCCGCGGCTGCTGATCATGAGAAATGGAAGGCGGACTGCAAGAAGAAAAGAGAGCCCGAGCCCAAGCCAGTATTTTCTGATGAGCAAAAGAAGTGGGCTAAGTCATTTTTGAGCACACCGTCCCAAGCCGCGAAGAATCTGCCTGACGACTATGCACGTGAACTTTGTAGGCAGGCACTCATGTTGAAGGAGAAGAAAGAGCGGGCGGAGAACCAGGAGAACAAAGCCTTGGAGGAGGCCGAGAAAACGGAATTAGAAAGTAAAAAAAGCGGGAAACGAGTTGCCCAGCTCGGGGAACAAAGTAAACAATCGATTGCCCCGCTTATAGTGAAAGCCGCCGGTCCGGATGACCCCGATATCATAGCAGCTGCGGCAGCACATGGATTGACTGTAACGAGTGCCAGAGAACAAGCGGCCAACTTAGGTATTACTCTTCGTGAACTGTTAGGCCTTGATGAGGCGCCAGTGAAGGAGGTAGTAATTACATATGTGAAGAATGGGCCTCTCGTCGAGCCTGCGCAGGAACAGGATCTACCTCCACAAATGAAAGGTCTGAAATGGTACAAGGGTTACATAAAAAATAAAAACGCCAAAGAATATATTTATGCGGAAGTTAGATATGAGCATCACTTCAAACATTACTATGTACAAATTCATCTGAGTGAATTGTTCCAGCTTTTCAATCTGCGCGAGCTCGACAAATCTATCATCAGTTGCTACGTTCTGTAAGTGATTTATTTCTACCCCATCTCGTTCATATTGCCTGCACTATATATATGTCCTAACTATATTGTTGTGTCCGCTATTATACATGCAGAATGAAGATTAAGGAATGCAGAGTAAGGAACATCCATGATGTTGGGTTCATTGACCCACACATCGTTAATGGATATGTGTTGGAGCATCACCCCGCCGACATGGAGGCAGACCTGTGGCAGTTTCTTACAAAGCAGGAACTCAAAAGTGATATTCTATTTCCTTACCATTTTGGGTGAGTGTTTCTGTCTTGAGCACATTCTCTTTTGTTTACTCCATGCATGGTATGTGGCCGGCTAATTGATGAGTTATGCATGACGTACTGTGCATGTATCGTGTCCGCAGGTTCCACTGGATTCTGCTAGTAATTAAAGTTGACACCTCAGAATGTCTCGTCCACGACTCTCTGAATAAGGATCCAAAGCTTTGGGTCGACATGAGAAGAATGCTGCAGAAGTAATTATTTTCATTCATTTGCGCTCTATATCGATCGGCCTATTTCGTTCATTTCCTAATATCAAGTAACTAATAACTCTCTTGTTCATTTAATTTTCTTTGCCTCGTAGGGTTTGGAGACGGTTCGTAGATACAAAGGTCGGTGAATTCAAAAAAGAGCTAGAATTCAAAAGGGCAAAGGCTAAGAATGGTGAGGATATTCAGCCAGCGGGGACCAATCTATGTGCATACTATGTCTGTGAGATGATCTGGAGATACACCTCTGAGCGGGTTCCGAGTGATACCAATGCTCAGAGGAATAACCTCCGGATGATGCTTAGTCCAGAAGCTCGCTTCCGACCACTTCAAGAGGAACTAGCTGGATGGTTCAGGAGGGAAGTCCTCCATCCTAAAGGAGAACACCATTACGAGGACGTAGAACTTTATATGCATTAAATTATGTATGGAAACTTGTTCAAAATTGTATATGGTCATCCGATGATATTGAATATATATTGTATATTCCTCTTGAATTCTTTTTGGTTCTAATTTCAAATTTGTTTGAAATTGTACATTCATATGCATGTATGTAGTACCGTAGAATATGTGAAACTCCTTCAAAATTAAAATAAAGCACAAAAGAAATAAAACAATACAAATTAAATAGAAAACAGGTTTAAGGGGGGGGGGGCTAAAACCCTAAACCTGCGGCGGCATTTAGTCGCGGTTGGCCAGAAGAACCGCGACTAAAGGTCCTCCGCCCCGACGGCCACCTGGCGCCCACGTGGACGGGCCTTTAGTCGCGGTTCTTAAGCAACCGCGACTAAAGGGTGGGGCCTTTAGTCGCGCCCGTTCGGTCGCGGTTGCGCAACTGCGACTAATGGCAGTTGCGAACCGTGACCAAAGGCCCTTTTTCCACCAGTGAGACTTCTATGCATGAATGGTCCTATATACTAGTCATTGTCAAAAGGAGCATACAGATAGATAGTTACATTTTCAGATGCTTTTTTTATACAGGCTGGCATGTAATAGTATGCCCTACAACCATGTTTGTTTATATTACTAAGCAAAATGTGAATTGCATTTTGAAATACTTATATATAATTATTGTGTCGTGTGAAAAAATTGAACCAGATTTTGATCTTCTATGAGACACTGAACAATATTAAGAATACTCAAACTTTAGTTAAAATTAAAGTCACATGACATCGTAAAAGATGATACCCACACGATTTCTTTATCTCGGAGTGGGGGGCAAATTCAAAGTACATAGAAATTTGGAAATAAAGCACATCAAACGGGTCTTGTCAAAAGCTTCATTTTTTCTAGAGGAATTGTGAAAAGCTTCATCACATCTGTTAGAATAAATTCGAGGCATACCGTCAATCATCTGAAGACCAAGCAATCACACGAGCACGACACCGAGATTTGTTAACGAGGTTCACCGATATGGCTACATCTCCGGGGCCTGACTACGGGCGCTCCTCCCTGTGACACCGTCACAATACTGCATATCGGCCACCCAGGCGCCGGCACACGCCGCCGGCTCCCCCTTGCGCGCCTGTGCTATTATGTTGGCATAGGTTATATCGTGTGTCTACCCCCACCATATATGAGAGGTCTAGGATACAAGTGTCCTACAAGGACACGACTCCATATCCTATCTAAACACAATACTTCTCAGAGTCCAACTGTAACCTACCTTGTACATAATATTCGACACAACTCTAACAAACTCCACCTTGGTGAACATTCCCCACCACCTTGAGTTCATCAATGCATCAAATTTCCATGTACGTTGGACTTGAGCTTATCCCGTGAGCACCACTGCTACTCCAAAGACTCCATATGACTTCACCTACAACTTGTAGTCCCTTCTTTTCTTGACCATAGTCAACACTCGAGCAAAAATAAGTTTCTTGTTACTTTAGTTTGTGCTCCCAACTTCCAGAGTATCCGTCCAGCGCCATCACACACTGATCAATGACCTGCGTGAAAGTGAACAACTCACATATTGGGTGTCACACATATGAGTTACCTGAATTCAACATCACCGCTCCTTTCTTGACTGCCTGTTTGGAACTTGAAGGAATTTCACCATTACTTGTAGTCATCCCGAGTCAAATTCGCAGTTGTCTCACCACATGTATGACCACCAGAGCCCTGGACCGTCTCCATGTCTCCGTGCTTACCACACTCCTCGCCGCTATTATTGCGCCGAGCCTCCACTCTCCTGGTCGAGTCTCAAGGGTCGCGAACCCACACCACTCTACCCCCACTACAGAGTACCACCGATCATCACCGATAGATGACGAGTTTCACGCTTCCATCAGACCAGGTTCTAGTCCGAACTGCATGTCAGTCACTTTTCCCCCTTGCTAAATAGGCTTCGATTCCCTGGATCCTTACACCATAGGTCCTCAATCCAGCTCCACCTTCAACATGACTCCATGGTAGATGGTCAGTCTACCCTCGCGCCCCGTCGACTTCAAGCTCACATGTGCACCATCTTTAATTAACCCCGTGCCATAGTCTTGTCGAAGCCACACAAGCCCTCAAGGCATGCGCCACGTGTTTCCACACCCAGAAGTCGGTCACCATCAGCTTCATGCTCCTACTCGTCGTCGTTGATCCCACTACCATGTTCTGTACCAACCAACCTGCTTGATTCGTTAGACTGTTCAGTCCGACCCAGCCGAACTTGTTCAACTGCATGACATGCTCCAGGCTCTCAAATCGTCTTTCAATAATTTCCATCCATCACATAATAATTCCATCTTACCTGACCTGACTTCCTGCAACACCTTCAAGCATCGCTGGTGTCCCATCAAAACTTTCACCCTTGTCTGCCATAACCCAATGTGTTCAATTTCATGAACTTCTCCACCTCAAACCTGGTACCCGTTGTCGCCATGGTTCTTCATATGACTGACCCTGCGAAAAATTATTCAGGCTTTCCACGTGATGCCCCAAGTACACGAACAACCTCCACGTACTACAGCAGTTCCAACCAAAAAACACTCTGGTCCTCACGTGTAAAAGCTACTAGGCTCAACTCACGGTGCTAGCTTTTGCCTTTCCATAGCCTTGCTATTTCCAATGGACGTGAATCATGCATCAATGGATTTCCTTTGCCGATTCGTTCTGCTGCTGCCTCTTTCCGTGTCGTACACAAGGACTCAGTCCTCTTTTTTTTCCAAAACAAATATCACGTAGTACCCAAACCTGTGCTACTGCCTCTCGATTGATCCACAAAGATACCAAGGACCAACATCCGTTGATCTACAACACCGATGACGAACTCGCCCAATTGCTTCAGAAGAATATTGTCACTATCTTTTTCAATCTCATCGAGAACCACACCCCTGCCGGCTGCAATCTCAGACTCGATACTTCTTCGAGATCAACAACTCACAGCCTTCGAACAACCTAGCTCTAATACCACTTGTTAGAATAAATCCGAGGCATACGGTCGATCATCTGAGGACCAAGCAATCACACGAGCACGACACCGAGATTTGTTAACGAGGTTCACCAATATGGCTACATCCCCGGGGCCTAACTACGGGCGCTCCCTCCCGTGACACCGACACAATACCGCACACCGTCCACCCGGGCGCCGGCACATGCCGCCAGCTCACCCTTGCGCGCTTGTGCTATTATGTTGGCATAGGTTACATGGTGTGTCTAGCCCCACTATATATGAGAGGTCTAGGATACAAGTGTCCTACTAGGACACGACTCCATATCCTATCTAAACACAATGCTACTCAGAATCCAACTGTAACCTACCTTGTACATAATATTCGACACAACTCTAACAACATCTGCAAACAAGAAATGGCGTTCCCCATTTCTTGCACCAAACGACATGACCCTTTTATTTTAGTATGTCGTACAACCCTATTTGTTGTCATTACTACGCAAAAAATATGTGGATGTTGCTCAAATCGCTGATTTTTTGTCCGAAAGGACCCTTTGGCCAATAGAATGGTCAAAAAGGACTACCCATGGATATAATTGACAAAAAGGACCCCCTTAGTCGTGGCAGCAGGCGTAGCAGGCGACAGGTGGCACCTGCTGCCACGCCTGGAGGTGGCCAGCCGGCTAAAACGTGTTTGGAACAGTACGCCGAGCCAGGACGGAATGGGCCAGGCCTGGTGGGACATGCCGCCACCAGACGAGGCAACCTTTGTTGCCGCTATCACTCGCAAGCCGACAGCTACAACTGCACAGAAGGCGAGGAGTGGGCCAGGCCGCCACCATAGTAGGTGGCGCCGCTGTTGCTGCTGCGCGTGCGACAACACCCTGTTGTAGACAGCGCTGATTCCCACACGTGGATGACGATGATTTTCACGGGCGGGAATCTAATGTTGTGTATTTTTTACGCCTTGTACCGACACTCAGTGGTGCTCCTCTGCATTGGTTGGTTTGGCGGGAATCACTCACTCCGCTGGCTTTTTCTTCTGCGGACGCGACCGCATCAGTCACTCAGCTTTGCTTTTGCTTCAGAGGACGTGACCGCATCAATCACTCAGTGCTGCTTTTACTTCAGTCTGTTACTACAGCCGTCGTGACAGCACTCAGGCATGCACTGGTTGCACTGTTTTGTATCACACATATTTCTCGCCTAAAATTTCATTTGTTCGCGCCTATTTTCTCGCCATCATTTCTTGGATGAGCCTATAAAAGGAGACACCGAGGCTCTCGTCATCTTCGTCCAGCCATCCTCGAAATCGCCACTTCGCACATTGTGTAACACATTTTTCAGTCGGTATGAATTTTCCTTGCTCAGATCAAAGCGTTAGGCCAAGGAAAATGAAGAATGCAAGTTTTCCTTCGGGGGTGGTAGTCCTGCGGTGTTGGTGTGGCGATCTTTGCAAGGTGAGGGAGGTGACAGATTTTTCAGATTGGTTGGGCATGAAGTTTTTCATGTTGCGCCAATTATGAGGAAGATCCACCCGTAGCTAGTTCAGAGTACGACAAGCCTCCGGTATGCTTTAACCATCACGAATAGATATTTTATTTGGTTGATTCTTTATTAACATTCTTGTTCTTGTTGTAGTCTCCTTCGCCTCTGTGCATGTACTATTGTTGGATTGACACAGACATGCCGACTTGGGAAGTCACTGAGATTCGTTAAAGATGTTGTCGTGCAAGGGATAGTTTCTACACGGAAGAGCGACGCGAAAAGGTGGAAGTAGAGGAGAAAGCAGAGCAAGAGAGAGAGAGTTAAAAGAATACTATGCTGAGCAAAAGGGTTACTTTCAGGATTTACTAAAGAAAAACAGGGAAGGGGCTCGTCGTATGGAGGAGCAGGAACAACAACAAAAGAAGGCTCGTGAGGTAGAGAGATAGAGAAAGAAAGGGCTCTTGAGGCCAAGGCAGTAGAAGAAGCTGGCGATGGAAAAGGAAAATATCCATATTGGACTCATTAGATACCTGGGGTAGTATTTTAAATTTCATTACCGTTTGTATCTTAATTTTGGCAGTTTAATGTAGCTTTATTTCACTAGTTAAATGTAGCTTTATTTGAATAGTTCGATGTATCTTATTTCAGTTGTACTGTGACGTAATGAAAAAAAATATAGTTTTTGAATAAAATGTGGCATTTCCTTGCCGCAATTTTCTTTCCCGCCATAAATTATTTCCGTCATTTTTGTTCCCACCAATATTCCATCTTTACCCCCCCACCCGAAAATACTTTAATAATACAAACTACTTCTCGAACGTCATGCAAGAAGTACACCATCATATTAAGATAGAACATAATGCCCTACAATAAGATAGTACAAACTAATAATGCAAGTACATATGAATTAAATAGTAGAACTAAACTTAAAAACAAAAAATATAGCTTAAAAGCTACATGAAGGCATCATCGTCATCCTCCATCGATGCAGAACTCTTGCCCTTCGAGGATGAAAAACTCTTGCCCTTGGACGATGCAGAACTCTTGCCCTTCAACGATGCAGAACTCTTGCCCTTTGATGATGTGGTAGTCTTGGCCTTGGTGCTGGGCATGAAGATATCATCTTCGTCCTCGCTATCGGCAGTCCACAAAAAAGTATGTTTTGCTACAAACCTCATGTGTGATTCGCTCTTATGATGTATGTTCTTCCATCTTCCATGCAACCTGAGAAGTTCTTTATGTATCTCCTCAAAGGTCCTGGAAGGTCACCCACACCTAGATAATGCATGACTCAGCTCATTCATGAGGGTGTCACTACTGATGAGTTCATCCCATGGAACTATTGTATTGTCTCTCTTGAAATTGGCGGCTAAACGCAGAAGACATTCAGACATACTAGGGTGAAAACTATGATCAAAAGGATAACCAGACATCTTGACGAGACTAGGAGACTACACTGAAGTTGCATACCCACCTTAGTGTGGATGGGGTTTTATAGGTTCAGAAGAGGAGAATAGGCGGGAACTTAGAAGCGGGAAAGTATGCCAGGAGATATAGGCGGGAAAGGGTGGTGCGAGGTATAAGTGGGAACTCAGAAGCGGGAAAGTATGGCGGGAGATATAGGCGGGAAACATTGTTACCGACTGGTCCAGTAGCGACAGGTGCCACCCAGGAACCGAGGGGGTCTTTCTGTCATTCTGGTCCAGAGGTGATCCGATACAACACACTGCTGATGTTGTATTTATTTCTCTAATTTAATGTTAGAATTCAGGTGCATTTTTATTTCAGCATACATAGATGTTTGTTACATAAATCAGAAAGTCTGATACTAACATAGGTAGATACAATGGGTCGCACACATAGATAGAGCAATCATCCTAGTCGATGATGGCCACCTGGCCTTTCCTTAGGACCGTAAAGTGACAAGCGATTACGTGGTCGAGTTACATGATGACCGCGACCATACTCCACTTCAGCTTCCTGTGTCTGCGACTCCTACGTAGGTGGTGGAGTCTGGAATTCTTTTTGCGAACCTGATGCGTAATTGTAGGCGTATGGTTGTGACTCCTCGGGGATAAAAGATGGGCCAATAACGTCCCCTCTGAAGAATTCTGAAACTACTGCTGTAACTGTGTCGCCATGATCATGTGATGCTCCCCGGATGCATGTGTTGAGGACACGTTGGGTGTCCTCATCGTCCCATGTACAATCAGTTATGTCCTGCACATAGAAACATTGTAAGCAAACTGTTAGAGGATAATATATGATATCACTGTAAATGCATTAAAATGTAAACATGACTACTTGATCAGATTCCTCGCCTCTGTTGTCTGGCCATTGTACGTGGTACTGGTTTATCTCTAGGACACGAGTCTCCTCGGGCATGGAGATCCCTCACATGGAGAGATACAGCTGAGATCCCTCACCTTGGGTGTATGCGCCATATCCTATGTACGCATATGGGTTCGAGGAAAGAGTCTGCTTGGGCATCGAATCCAAGCCCGTGCCATGGTCCTGAGATGTCGGCCCCTGACAAAGCTGCACCGAAGAAGAGCGATGCAGTGGCAGAGGTGAGTCATGTCATGGCAATGTCGTTCTAGTACTCGGACCCTCCCCCCACTACCCATGGCTTGTACGCACCTCGCTTGGTCTGGACGATGATGCCACACTCGGACTGGCTGACCTCGCTACTGGCATGTTGTACGCTCCAGTGACAACGTCGTGGCCTCTACCGCATCTGAACTTTGTTGCCACGTAGTCTTGAAGATGTTTGTGGAATGACTTGCGAGCTGGGCCCCAGGCCTGCATGGCTCCACCGCCATCTGCCCTACTTCATTGCAAGTTTCAAGCCGACCAATATTTGGTTGTTATTTGGTTGAAATGATTAAGAAATGATGGACCTGAAAAAGTTACTTGTGATTACTAGCTGGTCATGATAGTAAGCTGCATGCAGCTCAATCTGTCTCTGCATCTGCTCCCTGTGTGAGATTTGTTGGTATCATAGGTGGTTTACTAATGTGGCTAGTACGCGTGTTGATGCAGTACCACTGCTTGTACGCTTGAGCTATACTTCCATTGTATGGTCTGCAAAATTGAATAATTACATCAATTGTTGTGATGAAAGCAAAGCATCTTCACGCATTGTATGGTCATCGTAATAAAATAATGTAAATAAAATGTACCTAAGTCGATGCACTATATCTGCTAGCACTTCATTTTCCCACTTTTGTACCCATTGAATGTTGTGTTCCCTCCAATCTTAACAACTCCAACCGTGGCCCATATTGGTTAGCCTGCAAATTATTTAACAAAGTGTGAGTTTAGTAAATTAAAAAAGACATTAACTATTTAGGGAGGTCACATCTTACTTATGGGTTTCCTCATCGGTACATCTTGGAAAGGTGGTGTTATCTCCTGATAGAGACCGAACTGTCTCATGACACACTCTGGGTTGTAAGGCTCAACACACCATAGGAACAATAAGTAGCAGCGAGTTAGCCAGAATGCACTATCGCTCAAGATGCCTGTTGTGATGGGTCGTATATGGAAAACCATCTGTAACTCCTCCTGAGTCCATGGGTTCCATGTGACTAGTGACTCATCAAGTATCTCAAACTGCTGGTGGATATAGGGTAACAATTTTTCGCGATATTTGGAGACCATTGTTTCTGTGGCTTTGTTCACCTGGTGGCCATAATTATACTGTTGCCCTCGCTACTGTCGTATGGGTGTATAGGATTTAGTATACGAGGTTGTCCTACAGGGAGGTTTTCCCAGGACCACAACTGTAGAAACTCGTAGGCAACACAAAGTAACAAAGCTTTTTGTGCGAAAGAAGTTTTTTGTGTGGCATCACACAAGCCTCTATATGTATGACATAGCATGGTAGAACCGAAGCTGTATTTTGACTGCTCGGGTAAAGATTCGTCTACCATATTCTCTACAATGTAGATGACACTAGGGAGAACTATGTCCCCGTGTGAATTTGGGAACAGAGTCCCGAGGAGCCACACCAGATATGCAAATAGATGTCTTTTCCTCGTCTCAGAATCAGCGTAGCTAGATAAAATATGAAATTTATCACGAAGCCAGGAGAGTGGGATGCCCTGAGGGCCACCAGAACATTATGATTCTGGCATTATCGTCCCAAGACGGGCTGATATATTTAATGCCCAAGATGGAGACACTCGTGGAGAGACTAACGACTCGCCTATAATTGGGAGAGCAATGATCATTGAAACATCTTTTAGTGTAGGTGCAAGCTCCCGAAAACGAAAGTGAAAGGTGTGGGTTTCAGGTCTCCACCGGTCAACGAGGGATGTCAAAAGGGATGGGTCTGAACGTAATTGGTCTTTGCATGATGTGAACCTAGCAAAACCATGTAGTCCATAAGCGTCAAGGTGAGCAACGAAAGAATTGTGTATTGGCCATGTTTTCTTTACGGTTCAAAGTCTGAATGTTCGATAATCATGATTATTATTTGGGTTCAAAAATAGGTGGCGGTGGCCGGCGTCATGGCGACCCTACAAAAACACTGGCACTTCAGCCTTAACCTGCACACAAACATACAAATAAAAATTATGAGGAACACACAAATACACATGCAAATAAAAATTAACTTAAAAAATACAAAGAGATACAATTTACATTAATTATCTAAAGTTAACATCACGAGTACAGTAATGCAAAGAGATTCAATTCAAAATAAATATAAGTACAGATAACGAGTACAAATATAAGTAGACATAGTGAGTACAGATATATCAACATCATGCGGTATTGTTGGCTCAATACAGGCATTCCCTACGTGAATGTCGAGGACACGTGCAAAAGTGGCATCGCCTTGGTTCTCCCATCTCGCTATGGTCCATGTCATTGCGATGACCCCTAGACTAACGTCGTCCCTTGGCGGTTCTCATCAAGTTCATGTTCGGAACCCATTTCGGCCCTTCTGGCCACATCATTTTGTAGTTCATATCAATGCCCCAAGCCAAGAATTCACCGCTCCAAGTGTTGTACAGATTGTACATGTTGAAGTACGGTGATATGTATGGCTCGACACTGCTTTTTTGATCTGCAGCCACCCGAAGCACATGACTGCAAGGGTATCCCTCAAGCTTGGGCTTGTTACAAGTGCACTCAAAGGACGTTGGGTTGTGGGTGACAACTTGCTTTTTTGATCCTCTGTGGTGACCCTTAATGTACTTGGCTTGCACATTGACCTCCCACTTATTCCTAAGTGCGCCCACTTTCCTGCAACCTTGGCTTTGGGCTTTCTTTGCTTTCTCGTCCAAATATCTTTGCATCTTCTCCAACCATGACTTGTTCAATTCAACTTGTGCATTAGCGACGGTAACCCTGTCTACAAAGTATGACTGGGTCCGGTTCCAAGTTTCTTAAATTAGGGTTGGGATAGGCAGGGCTCTCACCCCTTTAAGAACACAATTGTATACCTCTGACATGTTGCTGGTCAATATTCCATACTGAGCCCCGGTGTTGTGAGTCTCCGCCCACTTGTACAAATCAGGGCAATTCTCGCTGATCCATTGCCTCAAATTTATGGGCGTCTGATGTCTGCTAGAACTACGTCGGTATTTCCCCAAAGAGGAAGGGATGATGCAGCACAAGGATGGTACGTATTTCCCTCAGTGATGAGACCAAGGTTATCGAACCAATAGGAGAACCACGCAACACAACGTAAACAGCTCCTGCACACAAATAACAAATACTCGCAGCCCAATGTGTTAAAGGGGCTGTCAATCCCTTTTGGGTAACGGCGCTAGAAATTTGCAAGTGGACGGGAGAAAGTTGTAATAGATTCGATAAATAGATCGCAAATAAAATAAAGTGCAGCAAAGTATTTTTGTATTTTATGTTTAATATATCTGAAAATAAAAGCAAGTAAAAATAGATCGCGAAGGCAAGTATATTAAAGAAGAGACTCGGGGGCCATAGGTTTCACTAGTGGCTTCTCTCACGAGAAATAGCAAACGGTCGATAAACAAATTACTGTTGGGCAATTGATAGAACTTCGAATACTCATGACGATATCCAGGCAATGATCATTATATAGGCATCACGTCCAAGATTAGTAGAACGACTCCTGCCTACATCTACGACTATTACTCCACACATCGACCGCTATCCAGCATGCATCTAGTGTGTTAATTCATGGAAAATGCAGTAATGCAATAAGAACGATGACATGATGTAGACAAGATCTATTTATGTAGAAATAGACCCCATCTTGTCATCCTTAATAGCAATGATACATATGTGTCGGTTCCCCTTCTATCACTGGGATTAAGCACCGTAAGATCGAACCCATCACAAAGCACCTCTTCCCATTGCAAGATAAATAGATCAAGTTGGCCAAACAAAACCCAAATATTGCAGAAGAAATACGATGCTATAAGCAATCATGCATATAAGAGATCAAAGAAGACTCAAATAACTTTCATGGATAAAAACATAGATCTGATCATAAACTCAAAGTTCATCGGATCCCAACAAACACACCGCAAAAAGATTTACATCATATGGATCTCCGAGAGACCATTGTATTGAGAATAAAATGAGAGACAGAAAGCCATCTAGCTACTAACTATGGACCCGTACGTCTATAATGAACTACTCACGCATCATTGGAGAGGCACCAATGAGGATGATGAATCCCTCTGTGATGTTGTCTAGATTGGTTCTGGTGTTTCTGGAACTTGTGGCGGCTGGAATTGATTTTCGTCAACTACCTTTGGGTTTCTGGAATATTGGGGTATTTATAGAGCAAAGAGGCAGTGCAGGAGGCCACCGAGGTGGGCACAACCCACCAGGGCGCGCCTGGGGGCCCAGGAGCGCCCTGGTGGGTTGTGCTCCCCTCGGAGCACCCCTCTGGTACTTCCTTGGCACAACAAGTGTCTTCTGGTCTAGAAAATGATTGGACTCCGTTTGGTATTGATATCTTGCGATGTAAAACAAGCAGAAAACGGCAACTGACACTGGGCACTATGTCAATAGGTTAGTACAAAAAAATGATACAAAATGATTATAAAATGATTGTAAAACATCCAAGAATGATAATATGACAGCATGGAACCATCAAAAGTTATAGATATGTTGGAGACGTATCAACATCCCCAAGATTAACTCCTGCTGGAAGGATCGATATGGTTGACTAGAGGGAGATGAATAGGCAACTAACAATTTTTAGCTTTTCTTGACCAAATTAAACTTAGCATCAAAGTAGGTTGTCTAGATGTGCACCTAGGTGAGCAACCTATATAATGCAACAACAACAAGCACACAAGCAAGCACGGGATACAACACAATGAAATCTTGCACAAGTAAAGGTAAGAGATAACCAAGAGTGGAGCCAGTGGAGACGAGGATGTGTTACCGAAGTTCCTTCCCTTTAAGAGGAAGTACATCTCCGTTGGAGTGGTGTGGAGGCACAATGCTCTCCAAGAAGCCACTAGCGTCACCGTATTCTCCTCATGCCCTCACACAATGCGAGATGTCATGATTCCACTATTCATGCCCTTGAAGGCGGCGACCAAACCTTTAGAAAAAAGGTTGGGGCAATCTCCATAACTTAATTGGAGGCTCCCAACGACACCACGAAGCTTCACCATGATGGAATATGGCTCTGAGGTGACCTCAACCATCTAGGGTGATCAAACACCCAAGAGTAACAAGATTCGCAAGGGATTAGTGGGGGGAATCGAATTTCTCTTGGTGGAAGTGTAGATCGGGGCCTTCTCAACCAATCCCTAGAAAATCAGCAAATTTGATTGGCTAGGGAGAGAGATCGGGCGAAAATGGAGGTCTGAGCAACAATGGAGCTTGGGGAGGGAAGACGTGGTCTTCTTGGGGAAGAAGACCCCCTTTAAATAGTGGGGGAAAAGATCCAACCGTTATCCCGTCACTCAGCCCGCGAGGTGCGGTACTACCGCACACAGCCGTGGTACTACCACAAAAGGTTGCGGTACTACCGCTGCAGCTTGCGGTACTACTGCTTGCACGCAGTGGCCAGACGAGGACCTGTTGCACTCGGCAACGAGCGGTAGAACTGCCGGAGCGGCACTACCGCGCGCCCCTATGGAACTACCATAAGGTAGGGCTCAACTAAAGCTCGAAATACAGGGAATGAACAAATTACTTCCATAAATACTTCAGTTGAGATCAGAGCTGTGCAAAAATCCGGCACGGTACTACCGCTCACAGTGAGCGGTACTACTGCGTAGGAATGGAATTAAAGAATTACTTCCGCACTGACTTCCGCATGCATCAGTGTCAAGGCTGGAGGCAGCGGTACTACCGCTCACCAGGAGCGGTACTACCGCTCACCAGGAGCGGTACTACCGCTAGGCCCTGCGGTACTACTGCTGCCTCGAGCGGTACTACCGCAAGCACCTGCGATACTACTGCTCCCTTGAGCAGTACTACCACACCACATAGACACTTTAGCATATGGCAGCCTTCATTTCGCAGAGACAAAGATAAACGGACGGTGCTCCATTGATGCAAAGGAAAGGTGGTGTAAAGGAACACATGTGTACGTGTTGATTCAACCCTAACCTTTCCGAAATGGAAACCCTCTTAATAGTACAGCTTCCCTACGACTCAAAAATAACTGTAGAGGACAGCCGTCTTCGATAGGCTCCGAGGGGCACCGAATCTTCTTGTGCCTAGATATGAAATATCTAAAATGCTCAATGCACAAGATTAGTCCGCAAATGTACTGTCATCAACCACCAAAACCACTTAGGGATGAATATGCCCTTACACCTGCTCGTCCTCGAGTAGGTAAATGATAAAAACAAAATTTTTGACGTGGAATGCTGCCTAACATGTTCATCACATATTGTTTTCTTTGTAGCATGGACATTTGGACTTTTATATGGTTCAAAGCAATAGTCTAGTTTTGACATGAAGACTTTAATACTCAAGCATATCAACAAGCAACCATGTATTTCAAAATATCAACACTAAAGCAAATTATCCCAAGCCCATTATGCTCAATCATTGATCCATTCATGAAACACACTCGAATACTAGCTATACCCAATGATCAAGTACAATCATAGTGCCCCTTAGTTGGTGCTTTGTAAGAGAAGATGGAGACACAAGTAAAAAATAAAAATTTGCATAAAGTAAAAGAAAGGCCCTTCGTGGAGGGAAGTAGGGATTTGTAGAGGTGCGGCCAAAGCTCAAAGCGAAAATTGAGAGATAAAAACATTTTGGGACGCATACTTTTCCCACCAATGAAAACGACTTAGAGTTCCCAATACTTTCCATGCTAGATATATCATAGGCGGTTCCCAAACAGAAAATAAAGTTTACTCCTTTTATCACCATACTTTCACTTTCCATGGCTAACCGTATCCGCGGGTGTCCTCCATACCAACACTTTCCAAGGAATTTATTATTTGACAACATAAAGTAAACTCATTTATCATTTTAGGACTGGGCATCCCTAATATCTTTGACGTACTCTCGTGCCATGACAAGTGAATAAACACTCATTATGAGAATAAAAATCTAGCATGGAAAATATCGGCCACCCCTCACCGCCTCGGGAGTGGTACGAGCACACAAAAGATAAATTTATTTTGAAAATTAGAGATGGCACATACAAATTTGCTTAGAACGGCACGAAAATACCACATATAGGTAGGTAATAGTGGACTCATATGGCAAAACTGGTTTAAAGGGTTTTGGATGCACAAGTAGTGATCATACTTAGTGCAAATGAAGACTAGCAAAAAGATTGAGAAGCGTCCAACCAAGAAACGAAAAATCTCATAAGCAAGCATTAATCATAACTAACACCGAATAATGCACCACAAGTAGGATGTGATTTCATTGCATAACTATTAACTTTCGTGCTTGCATAGGGAATCACAAACCTTAACACTAATATTCTTACTAAAGCATAATTACTCATCAACATGACTCACATATCATATCGTCATATCTCAAAACAATTACAAAGAACCAAGTTTATTTTGTCCATTGATCTTCATGAAAGTTTTTATTATATCCTCCTTGGATATCTCACTTTGGGACTAGTTTTATATGTTGCTTTTAATAAGCTCAAACAAATATAAGTGAAGAACATGAGCATAGTATTTCTTTCTCTCAAAATAATCTAAGTGAAGCAAGATAGAATTTCTTCAGAAATAACAGAGCACACCGTGCTCAAAAAGATATAAGTGAAGCACTAGAGCAATTCCATGGCTCTAAAAATTTAAGTGAAGCATAGGAGCAAGCATAGCATACTTTTTGGCTCTCTCGAAAAGGTGTGTCCAGCAAGGATTCAAGACTTAAAATAAAAAGAAAAACAAGCAAAGACTCATATCATACAGGACGCTCCAAGAAAAACTCATAATATATGACGAATAAATATATAGCTCCAAGTAAAATACCGATGGTCACTAGAAGAAAGAGGGGATGCCACTCGGGGGCATCCCCAAGCTTAGTTGCTTGATACTTCTTGCATATTATCTTGGGGTGCCTCGGGCATCCCCAAGCTTAGCCTTTTGATAATCCTTATTCCTTCATCCATCGTAATATCACCCAAAACTTGAAAACTTCAATCACACAAAACTCAACAAAACCTTCGTGAGATCCGTTAGTATAAGAAAGAAAATCGCTACTATAAGTATTATTGCAAACCCATTCATATTTTATTTTTGCATCATATCTATTGCATTCAAACTTTTCTATGGCAAAAACTCTTCAAAGAAAACCATAGAATCATCAAAACATGCACACAACACAAAGAAAATAGAACCTGCCAAAAACAGAACAGTCGGTAGCAATCTGGAAACTTCGTATACTTCTGTAACTCCAAAAATTCTAAAAAACTAGGACCACGTAGTAAATTTGTATGTTAATCTAATGCAGAAAGAATCAACTCAAAATCACTCTTTTGTTAAAAATTGTAAATTTTTTCTGAGTGAAAAAATTTCTGTTTTTCAGCAAGATCAAATCAACTATCACCCAAATCATCCCTAAGGCTTTGCTTGGCACAAACACTAATTTAAACCAAAAAAAACACATCTAATAAGAGGCATAATTGGGTATTTTATTGAAAACAGCAAGAAAACCAAAAAGCAAAAAGATACAAGTTGGTTTGCCTCCCAACGAGCGCTATCGTTTTACGCCCCCAGCTAGGCATAATGCGAAGGATCTAAGTGTTGTCATCTTTAGTTCTAGATCCATATGATGCCCTCATGATTGATTCGTATGGTGGCTTAATTCTTGTTCTAGGGAAGTGTTCCATTCCCTTCCTTAGTGGAAATTTAAATTTAATATTGGCTTCTTTCATACCAATCACGACACCAATAGTACGTAAAAACGGTCTACCAAGTATAATTGGACAAGATGGATTGCAATCAATATCAAGAACAATATAATCTATGGGCACGTAATTCCTATTTTAAAGAATAAGAACATCATTCATTCTTCCCATAGGCTTTTTAATAGTAGAATCCGCCAAGTGCAAATTTAAAGAGCATTCTTCAATATTGGTAAGAATAGCACATCACATAAAGATTCCAGAATTGTAGAAAAACTGGCACCCAAGTCACATAAAGCAAAACACTCATAATTTTTAATCTTGACTTTGATGGTAGGTTCCCATTCATCATGTAATTTTCTAGGATTTGAAACTTCTAATTCCAACTTTTCTACAAAAGCTTTCATCATAGCATCAACAATATGTTTAGTAAAAGATCTATTTTGTTCATAAGCATGGGGTGAATTTATCATGGATTGCAACAAAGAAATACAATAAACCAAATAGAAACTATCATAATTAAAGCCTTTGTAATCCAAAAGAGTGGGCACATCACTAGTTAAAGTTTTGACCTCTTCAAACCAAGTTTTATTAATTTTCTCAACAAGATTTTCACCCTCCAAATTATCGGGACGCCTTCTTGCTAAAGTTGACTCTTCTTCAGTCCATTTTTCATCAATCTTAATTTTACTAAACAAATAGTCAATAGAATAAACACCAATCATTTTAAGATCACTAAAAATTCTCTTCTAGCTCTAAGCATAGCGGTTTTTTTATTAGTTTCATCCATAGAAACATAAAGAGCTTTAATTGATTCTTCAACCTTAGGCACAAAATTTTTCATCTTGAGAGTTTCTACATCATGAGAAATTCTATCAATACTTCTAGACATATCATCAACTTTGTTCAGCTTTTCTTCTATCGTAGCATTGAAAACTTTTTGAGTATTGATAAATTCTTTAATATTATTCTCAAGATCAAAGGTGTTCCTATTATTATTATAAGAAATATTACCATAGGAATTACCATAATTATTAGAGGAATTACTAGGAAAAGGCCTAGGATTAAAATTGCCTCTATAAGCATTGTTATTGAAATTGTTTCGCGAGATAAAATTCACATCTATGGCATCACTATTTTGATCAATCAAAGTAGACAAAGGCACATCATCTATTATATATAAAAAGTGCTTGATGGGTTCCCCAAAGAAGAGACAAATAGGATAGAAATCTCCACACAAATTAGAAACATCCAACCATCTATTTAATTGACTAGAAATTTATAGCCATTAGATGTGTTTTAAGTGAAAAAAATTACCCACCATTGCCATTATGTGGAAAAACGTTTCGTTCACATTACCTTAATATAAATAGATAGAACAAATCTAGCGTAGCGTAGGATAGGTAAAAAAACTGGCGTAGAACTTTCCTTCAATAAAAATGAATCTATCGTGATATAGGCTCATTCCTTTTTATGCACGCGTGCATTAACATTCTCAGGAAGAAAAAACTACTGATTCCCTTCTTTATGTACGCATGCACAATCATTGGACTTTCCTAAAAGAACAAATCCAGCGTGAAAAATCTGGCATAGGACTTTCCTTCAAAAAAAACTACCATGATATGGGCTCATTCCTTTTTATGCACGCATGCATTAGGGTTCTCCATGAAAAAAAACTGGATAATTCCCTTCTATATGCGCACATGCATTAGCATAGGATTTACCTAAAAGAATAAATCTAGCTTTAGTTATATGCATGCATGCATTCTTCCCCTATATGGATGCTTGAAAAAAAGGTAAATACATTGCCTTATTGTAATAGAAAAAAAGGCAGCATATGGCATCATGTCTCATGCCTACCTATATGCATGCGTAAATTCTTCCCTTGATATGTGGATGCATGAATAAAACCTACTCCCTCCGTTCCAAAATAGATGATCTAACTTTATACTAACTTTGTACTAAAGTTAGTACAAAGTTGAGTCATCTATTATGAAACAGAGGGAGTACATGCGTTGTGCCCGATTGGGTGCTCTTTCGCTATAGTTTTTTCAGGTCATGTTCCCTACCGAGAGCTCCAACGTCTCTTTAACCGGTGTGAAGCAGAACAACCAACAAGAAACAGGTGTTCCCTACCATTGTAATATGATGGGAATATTCCCTCTTTGGCTTTATCCTGGCCACAGGTGATATGTTACATCTATGGACAAATGGATTAGTTATCATTGCATGGATTTATGTTGGTATGATCTACACGCCAATCATGTTTCAACAATAACTCTTCCATATATTCTCTGATTGGAAGTAGCGATGATTCATGGCCCGGATAAGTTGATGACTTTATAAAGGCGCAAACCTATTGGTGTAGCCAATGTGTTCATACTCCCATTACATCTCTAGCAATAATCAACTTAAACTCTTAATCATTTGAACATGATAGACATATCAATTTGTGTTATCTTACTATGCTGCATGCACATTTTTTAATCTAGGAGGAGCACAAGCTAATGTCTCGCAACCATTCATCTAACAATCCATCCAAGGACATGCATACATGGATACTCTACACGAGATACACTATAAATGGAAAATGACCGAAAAGCTAAAAAAATAAATAACAAATAAAAACTCATAGAGGTACAAAATTTCTGATTTGCCAAAAAAGCCAGTATTGTAAGAAATTTGTACAACAAATAGACAAAGGAAAAATAACAAAATCTATAAAAAAAATCAAAGTGGGGAGTAAGTATCTGCATGTTTAAGTAAGCTCATCACTTAGATTTAGTAAATATAAACTTCTAAATAGAGAATGAGAATTGCGGCATGTATTCGTATGATCGTGGCATCTTCGTTTGCGTAAATGAGGCACTATATGATTTCATTTTTTCCCTATCATTCTAAATGTTTATATCATATATTTACCTTTGAAAACAGTAATTATAGTTTCTTTCTGTTATGAGCATTCCATTTTTCTTCATGTAATGGCCTTGCTCTTATGAGCATTCCATTTCTCTTATGAGCAAATACAATATATACATAGTGTTAAGTATCTGTTTTCTTATACAACTGAAAATCATGTTATATGTTTCTTGGTTTAGCTGAGTTTCCTATTCAGTGGTTGCCAAAATATGTATGTGCATATATGAATAAGTCTTTGATGTTTTCTAGCCACTGGAGATATAATCTCTATGATATATTTACCCACACGGTTTTGAATGTGTTCCTAGGACAGCATCAAGCCCTGGCCGACAAAGATATGTGACGATTAAATATCATAAATAATAAAAGTAGTAAGCGCATATCTTGATGCTCTAAGCTTTTAATAGGACTAATATTTGGTTCTTACACAATGAGTGTGTTTCTTATTAGGTTTAAAATAACATGTATATACTTTGGTTCATCATAATGGTTTATACTTATGTACTAGCTATATGTTTGTGGGCCATATAAATACCCTGTGTCTTCCGTGACACAAATTTTTGTTGGGACATCCCATTGATGACTGGAACCGCTCGAAAAAATTAATTTTTTTGCAAAAATACTAATGTCTTTAAATTGTTTCTTATGTAATAAAAATCCCACTATTTCTACTAAATAAGAAAAAAGGAAAATAAGGGGCGATAAAAACTATAATTCGTACTTCTATCAAATTTCTTATATTTTTTACTTAGGAGAGCATTTTTCTAAAATATTTACTAAATTTTTTGTGTTTGGCAGTTTATATTTAAGTTAAGAATATGGAAATCAACTGTTCTGGCCAAAGCCACTTTAAGGGTAAAAAATACATTATTTTAACGTGTTTGTTGCAAATTATTGTGTATAATACCAAATTTAAATCTTAAAAAGTACTTGATATCTATATGTATTTTTTCCACGGGAATACATAAACTACTTTGCCTTTGATTCACATAGAGAAGTCATAATGTTGTCATATCAACTTAAACTTTCAAAGCACATGTTTAGTTGTAACATGCATCCATTTGCTCCCGTACTTCTTGTCGAATAAACAGACACATGCCAGTGAAATTGGCTGACTCCGCGTATATGTACACGTACACAACTGGCAAGGCAGGATCATTCACCAAGCTGGTAGCTTGTGCAAGTAGCCGGAAGTGCGGCAGCTAGATTATACGTGTGAGTGTATCTCATGGCAAAAGAATGAATCCCGTGGTACAGGGTACACTTGAAATTACTTGGTAGAAACTTATCTGATCCAGTTTTCCATCTTAGGTAGTGTGCACGACAAGAAGATATACTTTTTAGTTGGATTGCTCTTGGTTACACATTTGACTATGAGGAAAAACAATATCCAACAACGAATCTTTGTAATTGTATATCTAAACTTACCAAAAATCTATCATCAATTAGCTTTCGATTCGAGTGTACAATTTTTTAAAATTTACCATAGTTTCAATTAGCATGGACACACATGTTGCCACCTTACCACTTGACAAATCATTGTAATTATACCAACACATATCATAGTCATAAGAGATGGCTATTTGTTAGATACATATATCATTATTGCTAAATAAATTAAATGTTTGAGACGTATTATCCCAATATATGTTGCACCAATTCAATAAGATAGTGTCCAAACATAATATTTGCTTATTTTTGGTTGTTGTAATATAACAAAAGGAATGAATTTCAGTATGATCTCCCTATATAAGTATATAATATGGAGAGAGGAAGCCATACTTCATATTATCCATTTAGTGCGATTGAATCGGATGGGATGCAACTTCCACATCTCTAGACTATGGGGGGCATGATGGTGGAAACAAGAGAGACCTCCTTGGGTGCAGATTTTTTTATGCCCGCAATAAACATGATATGAAAGTTAGTTAGTTATTTAACACATAAATGTCCACTACCAATATACATGGCTATATATACTATGTGAAATACTATATTGTTAATCAAAAAATTCAATTAGCAAAAATTAAATCTACACTTTAATGATTAGCATAGAAAAATTAACACGTCAAAGTGCTTGCCCATGCATTTGCACGGGTCACTTGACTTGTTAAAATCAATAGGGGCATTTTTATTAGCAACCAACTTCATAAGAGCATCAACCTTTTCACTCAAAGAATTTTTTTCTTCTACGGAATTGACTTTTTTACTAGTAGGAGCTCTTTCGGTATGCCATTGTGAATAATTTGCCATAATATTACCAAGCAATTTAGTAGCTTCACCCAGAGTAATCTCCATAAAAGTACCCCCCGCGGCGGAATCTAAAAGATTACGAGAAACAAAATTCAACCCCGCATAGAAAATTTTTATGATCATCCAAAGATATAACCCATGAGTTGGGCAATTCCTTAGCATCAATTTCATCCTTTCCCAAGATTCTGCAACATGCTCATGTTCAAGTTGCTTTAAATTCATGATCTGGGTTCTAAGGGAAATGATTTTTGCGGGCGGAAAATACTTAGTAATAAAAGCATCCTTGCACTTACTCCAAGAATCAATACTATTGCGAGGCAAAGAAGAAAACCAATTTTTTGCGCGATCTCCAAAGAAAATGGAAATAATTTCAACTTCACAACATCATTGTCTGCATCTTTTTTCTTTTGCATATCGCATAATTCAACGAATGTGTTAAGATGGGACGCGGCATCCTCATTAGGAGTACCGGAAAATAGATCTTTCATAACAAGATTCAGTAAAGCAGTATTAATATCACAAGACTCCACACTAGTGGCGGGAGGAGCAATCGGAGTGCTAATAAAATCATTGTTGTTGGTATTTGAGAAATCACAGAACTTGGTGTTCTCTTGAGTCATGGTGACTAGACGACAAGATTGCACTCTGATACGTCTCCAACGTATCTATAATTCATGAAGCATTCATGCTATATTATTATCTGTTTTGTATGTTTATGAGCTTTATTATACACTTTTATATTATTTTTGGGACTAACCTATTAACCACAGGCCCAGCCCAAATTGCTGTTTTCTTGCCTATTTCAGTGTTTCGAAGAAAACGAATATCAAGCGGAGTCCAAACGGAATGAAACCTTTGGGAAAGTTATTTTTGGAACGGAAGCAATCCAGGGGACTAGGAGTGCACGTAAGGGAAGCTTCAAGGTAGCCACGAGGCAGGGAGGCGCGCCCACCTCCCCTAGGCGCGCCCCCACCCTCGTGGGCCCCTCATGGCTCCCCTGACCGACTTCTTTCGCCTATATATTTCCATACACCCTAAAAACATTGGAGAGCACAATAGATCGGGAGTTCCGTTCGGGAGCCCGTTCTAGCACCCAAAAAACTCTCGGGAGCCCGTTCTAGCACCCTGCCAGAGGGGGAATCCATCACCGGTGGCCATCTTCATCATCCCGGCACTCTTCATGATGAGGAGGGAGTAGTTCACCCTCGAGGATGAGGGTATGTACCAGTAGCTATGTGTTTGCTCTCTCTCTCTCTCTCGTGTTTCTGATTTGGCACGATCTTGATGTATCGTGAGCTTTGCTATTATAGTTGGATCTTATGATGTTTCTTCCCCTCTATCTTCTTGTAATGTATTGAGTTTTCCCTTTGAAGTTATCTTCTCGGATTGAGTCTTTAAGGATTTGAGAACACTTGATGTATGTCTTGCCGTGCTTATCTGTGGTGACAATGGGATATTCACGTGATCTACTTGATGTATGTTTTGGGGATCAACTTGCGGGTTCAGTGACCTTGTGAACTTATGCATAGGGGTTGGCACACGTTTTCGTCTTGACTCTTTGGTAGAAACTTTGGGGCACTCTTTGAAGTACTTTGTGTTGGTTGAATAGATGAATCTGAGATTGTGTGATGCATATCGTATAATCATACCCACGGATACTTGAGGTGACATTGGAGTATCTAGGTTACATTAGGGTTTTTGTTGATTTGTGTCTTAAGGTGTTATTCTAGTACGAACTCTATGATAGATCGAACGGAAAGAATAGCTTCATGTTATTTTACTACGGACTCTTGAATAGATCGATTAGAAAGGATAACTTTGAGGCGGTTTCGTACCCTACAATAATCTCTTCATTTGTTCTCCGCTATTAGTGACTTTGGAGTGACTCTTTGTTGCATGTTGAGGAATAGTTATATGATCCAATTATGTTATTATTGTTGAGAGATCTTGCACTAGTGAAAGTATGAACCTTAGGCCTTGTTTCCTAGAATTGCAATACCGTTTACGCTCACTTTTACCACTTGTTACCGTGCTGTTTTTATATTTTCAGATTACAAAAACCTATATCTACCATCTATATTGCACTTGTATCACCATCTCTTCGCCGAACTAGTGCACCTATACAATTTATCATTGTATTGGGTGTGTTGGGGACACAAGAGACTCTTTGTTACTTGGTTGTAGGGTTGCTTGAGAGAGACCATCTTCATCCTACGCCTCCCACGGATTGATAAACCTTGGGTCATCCACTTGAGGGAAATTTGCTACTGTCCTAAAAACCTCTGCACTTGGAGGCCCAACAACGTCTACAAGAAGAAGGTTGTGTAGTAGACATCAAGCTCTTTTCTGGCGCTGTTGCCGAGGAGGTGAGTGCTTGAAGGTATATATTTAGATCTTGCAATATAATCTTTTAGTTTCTTGTTTTATCACTAGTTTAGTCTATAAAAGAAAATTACAAAAAATGGAATTGAGTTTGCCTCATACGATTCATCTTTTTAATATCTTTCGTGATAATGATGGAAAGGAAAATTGTGCTCAAGTGCTAAAAGAAGAAGTCTATAAAATGTTTGGCACTAGATCTTTGTATGATGAGCATGATCGCAATGTTGTTAGTATGAATTCCTTGAATCACTACTAGGGAAAAGCCTAGCAGCAGCGCGCGTTTTGGGCCTCTCAGTAGCGCGTGGACCGGCGCTACTAATAAGGCGCTACAGCTAACGTATAGCAGTAGCGCCTGTTGTCCCACGCTACTACTATACATGATATTATCTGCAGCGCTGTTTACAGGGAAGCGCTACTGATATTATCTGCAGCGCTGTTTACAGGGAAGCGCTACTGGTAAGGCGGCTGAGGGAGTCCTGGACTAGGGGGTGTCCGGATAGCCGAACTATCATCATTGGCCGGACTCCAAGACTATGAAGATACAAGATTGAAGACTTCGTCCCGTGTCCGGATGGGACTTTCCTTGGCGTGTAAGGCAAGCTTGGCGATGCGGATATGTAGATCTCCTACCATTGTAACCGACTCTGTGTAACCCTAGCCGTCTCTGGTGTCTATATAAACCGGAGGGTTTTAGTCCATAGGACACATAACAATCATACCATAGGCTAGCTTCTAGGGTTTAGCCTCCTTGATCTCGTGGTAGATCTACTCTTGTACTACCCATATCATCAATACCAATCAAGCAGGAGTAGGGTTTTACCTCCATCGAGAGGGCCTGAACCTGGGTAAAAACATCATGTCCCTTGTCTCCTGTTACCATCCGCCTAGACGCACAGTTTGGGACCCCCTACCCGAGATCTGCCGGTTTTGACACCGACATTGGTGCTTTCATTGAGAGTTCCTCTGTGTCTTCACCTATAGGCCCGATGGCTCCTTCGATCGTCAACAACAACACGGTCCAGGGTGAGATTTTTCTCCCCGGACAGATCTTCGTATTCGGCGGCTTCGCACTGCGGGCCAATTCACTTGGCCATCTGGCGCAGATCGAAGGCTACGCCCCTGGCCATCAGGTCAGATTGGGAAGTTTGAACTATACGGCCGACATCCGGGGAGACTTGATCTTCGACGGATTTGAGCCACAGCCAGGCGTGCCGCACTGTCTCGATGGGCACGATTTAACTCTACTGCCGGACAGTGCCCTAGAGGCCGCACAAGAGTTCGCTCCGACCCTTGGTTCAGAGCAGACGGCGCCAATCGAGGACGGGTGGTTGGACACCACCTCGGGGGCTGCTACCTCTATGGCGATGGAGCCGAATACCGACCCCGTCCCTCATGAAGCTTGTGACTCCAAGGTGCCGGACTCCTATCTGGACTCCGAACCTTCCGCACCCATGCCAATCGAATCCGACTGGGCGCCGATCATGGAGTTCACCGCTACGGACATCTTTCAGCACTCGCCTTTTGGCGACATCCTGAATTCCCTAAAGTTTCTCTCTTTGAAAGGAGAGCCTTGGCCGGATTATGGCCAGGATGGTTGGGATGCGGACGACGAAGAAATTCAAAACCCACCCAGCACCCACTTCGTAGCCACTGTCGATGACTTAACCGACATGCTAGACTTCGACTCCGAAGACATCGACGGTATGGACGACGATGCCGGAGACAGCCAAGAACCAGCACCCACAGGGTACTGGAAGGCCACCTCAACTCACGATGTATACATGGTGGATACACCTAGAGGAAGTGATAACGAGGAACAACAGGACACTGCGAAGGATAATTCCCCCGAAAAAACAGCCGAAACGGCGGCGCAAGCGCCGCCAAAAGTCCCGCCTCGACAACAACAGAACCCATGTAGACCCAGCCATAGAGGAGGGCGATCCGGTGGACAACGAACATGCCCCCGGGCAACTATCCGAATAGGATGAATTAAATAAGCAATCCACCCCCGGCGAAAACAACAGTCCAGATGATCTAACACCGGACACATCGTTGGAGCAGAAGAACCTCCACGAAAGGCTCGTCGCCACTGCACGAAGCTTGAAGAAGCAGAAGCGGAAGCTCAAAACAGTAGAAGACGTACTCAGAATGAGACGGAGCAAAGTACTCAAGACCGCAGACAAATACGGCGATGGCCACCAAGCAAAAAGCTACCCGAAGCGTAAACTACTGCCCGAATTTGACGAGGAGGCCATAGAGCCCCCACAATCAAAAAAAAAGAGGCCGCCCGGTCGGATCGACGACCACATGGCAAACCAAGAGCGGCAAGCGGCGCCGCACACAAGCCGGCACGTGATCCATATAAGGATCCTCGTAAAGAGGACGGCCCGGTCAGATCCATATATGGGTCCAGAAAGCAAGTTTTAGAAAGCAAAACAACACGTCGAGTATTTGAAAATCACGGCACACCCAAATATAGGGGCGCCGCACACCCCTTATGTTTCACTGATGAGGTGCTGGATCATGAATTTAGAGCGGGATTCAAACCTGTAAACATAGAGGCATACGACGGAACAACAGACCCTGGAGTCTGGATTGAGGATTACATCCTGCACATACATATGGCTAGAGGAGACAACCTCCACACCATAAAATACCTACCCCTCAAGCTCAAAGGGCCAGCCCGGCATTGGCTCAAAGGCCTCCCAGAAAATACCATTGGAAGTTGGGAAGAGCTCGAGGATGCATTTCGGGCGAATTTTTAGGGGACTTATGTCCGCCCTCCGGATGTAGACGATTTAAGTCACATAACTCAACAGCCCGGAGAGTCAGCCCGTAAATTCTGGAACAGGTTCCTCACCAAAAAGAACCAAATAGTCGACTGTCCGGACGCCGAAGCTTTAGCAGCCTTCAAACATAACGTCCAAGACGAATGGCTCGCCAGACACCTCGGCCAGGAAAAGCCAAGGACAATGGCAACACTAACAAGCCTCATGACCCGCTTTTGCGCGGGAGAGGATAGCTGGCTGGCAAGATGCAGCACCAGTGACCCAAGTACATCCGAAGTCAGGGATGGAAACGGGAAACCATGACGCGAAAAGGACCAACGCCGAACTAAGGGAAACGGCCCAAGGAGCATGGAAGTCAACGCCGGGTTCAAAAGCTCTAGACAGAACAACAAAACACTGCCTCTCAAGGACAGCAGCGACGAGCTATCCAACCTAAACAGAATCTTGGACAAGATATGCCAAATCCACAGCACCTCCGGGAAGCCTGCAAACCATACCCACAGAGATTGTTGGGTCTTCAAAGAGTCCATCCGACTTAATGCCGAACACAAGGGGCTCGAAACACCAAGTGAGGACGATGACGAAACCCACAAGCAGAGCACCGGCAAACAAAGGAACTTCCCACAAGAGATCAAAACAGTAAATTCACTTCATGTGACAACAGGCAAAAATAGAGTGGCGCCCACAAAAATGTGCGTCGCACGGTCCACCCCAGTGGAGTCCAGACACTGGATGTCAAAACCAATCACCTTCAACCATCAGGACTACTCCGGAAGTATCCGGAACGCAGGATGGACTGCCCTGATATTAGATCCTATAATCGACGGACTGCAATTTACACAAGTCCTAATGGATGGCGGCTGTGATCTAAACCTGCTATATCAGGACACAATCCGCAGAATGGGGATAGACCCAACCAAAATATGCCATAGCAACACTTCCTTTAAAGGAGCAATGACAGGCCTATATGCCCATTGTACGGGCTCTCTACCACTAGAGGTTGTGTTTGGCTCAGCCGACAACTGCCATCGCGAAAAGCTAGTCTTCCACATCGCCCCATTTAAAAGTAGCCATCAAGCACTATTGGGACACGAAGCTTTCGCCCGCTTTAACGCAATACCGCATTACGCATCTCTCACACTCAAAATGCCCGGTCCACGCGGCATAATCTCATTAAAGGGAATCCTCGAGTGTTCCTCGAATAAGGAAGAAAGTGAGACTGCCTTGACAGCCACACATTAATCCGGCTTTTGCCGATCAAAGCCCCCAACAGGTCATCCGACCCCGGACACGGTTAGGTGAGTCCGGCGCAAATAAACAAGGGGCTCACCAGCCGCGTACCCCCTTACAAGGGGCGGCACGCATGCACCATAAGAGACAATAAAGCTCAATCTTATTTGTTTTTTGAACTATACTCTGTTCATACATTTTTCGCACGATACTTTTTCACACTAAGTTCTTCTCTTTTACAGAGACACAGGCAAAGACGTGCAATAGGGACCCATTACAAGGATTCTTTTCAGATTAAGACCCTGCGTAAACCTTTCTTACTGTCTCTTGTTGATACACATCCCCCGGTTCCTCACTATAACCGAGGAGGAGGCTGGCGTTTTGGCATCGGCCGCGCCAGAAATTTTGCGCGTACCTGGACACCAGGGGCTTAGGGCATAGTACTGCCCGTTTTCATAAAGACCGAATACCTTAGGGAGTGTTCGGCGTCTCGAGTTAGGCCTTATATGCATCAGCTCCGAATCATGTCTTTGGTCAAATGTTGGGTTTGCCCGGCTCCTGTGTTTTGCTGCCTTATGTTCCGCTCTATCGGCTAACGCGGCACCAGGAGAACTACTGTGATTGTGCCCCGGTTCGTCCAGGTGAGCACCTAGATAAAGTCGAAAATTGACTGTCATGATATAGGGAGAGACTGGTCAACCACTCGATTGACCACCGGAATGTTTATAATTCCTCCGCTTTAACGAAGGACCGTTTCCCGGTCAGGCACATATGCGCCCCGAAATTCGGAGAGCACAGTGCCCCTAGGGGATATATAGTAGTCCCACCATTGAACTCCTATGGCTAAGTGAAAGTGATAAAGCATTATAGTCCGGTTGCCTAGTTTGCTACGCTATCACCTCCTTCACAGGACCAAGACGTTGGATTAAGTGTGAAACAGCGCTATTTCTTGCAAACACCCCCGCACTATGTGCGTGGGGGCTGAAGCTAAAGACTACCATCTTTCAGGTTATATACACATATACGTTAAACAGCCGCACAGGAGGAATTTCAACACTTGAACACACAAGTATAAAAAGCCCATATATTATATTTGAAGCAGGGCTTCACAAATCATACATGTCATTTGAACATAACATTTTTCGAGCACTGCGTCTCTATTAAACGAGCGCCCTGCGGGGCTTCCCCAAAATAGTGCTCGGTCGATAATCGGCTCCTGTCCGAGTCCTAGGAAGCAACGTCGGTGGCCTCCATCTCTGCCCAGTATGTTTTGACACGGGCGAGCGCCATCCGTGCACCCTCTAAACATGCCGACCGCTTCATCGCCTTGATATGCGGCACCGCATCAAGGAACTGCTGCACCAAGCCAAAATAACTCTTCGGCTCGGGCCTTTCCGGCCATAGATGAGACACGACACCCTTCATGGCAAGTCCGGACAACCTATTCAGCTCAGCCCACTCGGCTAACCGATCGGTCAATGGAAGTGAACGCTCCGGACTATGGAACTGCGACCAAAAAAGCTCTTCCATTTCGTGATCCTTCTGGCCTCGGAAGTGAGCAACCGCGTCTGCGGCACTCACCGCCAAATTCAGATAGGCATCCTCCACACCCCACAACTGGCCCAACTGAGCATACTTCGGATCCGTGAACTTCCTACGCAGCAGAAAGGGCTTTCCAGCTGCAATATCCCTGGCCTGACGTAGCTCCTCCTTTATAGCTCTCATTGCGGAGCGGGCATCCTTGGCTTTGGCGGTGGCCTTCTTTAGGTCCTCTTGCTCCGCTCGGCGTTCTCTTTCAAGAAACTCATAGCGGTCAGCCGCATCCTTCAACTTTACGGCCATTTCGGCCATTTCCTCCCTGCTTTGGCCGTGAGCAGCCTGTTCGGCTTCGGCCGCCTTCAAAGCAGCCGCATTACTTTTTCTGGCTTGCTCCTTGGCTAAGCTCTGCCGAAGGTCCTCCATAGCAGCGGCACCATCTGCATTAAGCATACATGTAGTAAGGCATGAGCGTCAATCTCCCTTACCAGGTGTTCCCGGAAAAGCAACATACCTTGTGACTCGTCAAGTCACTTATTGACCAGCGCGATGTCCGCATCCGCAACATCCAGTTGCCGCTTTAGTTCGGCAACTCTATCAGTCCAGCTGGCCACCGAACGCTCCGCCCCCTGAATAGGAAGGGCGACATCTTAACACTGAGATTATGATCCTCGGCACGCTGTCACTTTTGACAACGCATCGAGTCTCAGGGGCTACTATCTATACAGGGCGCATTCTATATGCAAAACTGTCAGAGGGTACATCATTCTTGTGTACCTCAGACCCCGTCAATAAACTTCTGACGGCTTCGTGCAAACCGCTCTCAGCAGATGAAATCCTTTCAATCACCGTACCCATTAACGCACGGTGATCTTCTGAGATGGATGCTCGCCCGAGCAGATCCTTCAGCTCCTCCGACCGCACACCAGTTGGTGCCGGACCTCCCGGCCCCACCGGACTCGGGGAAACCCTCCGCGACGACACCTCAGGGTCGTCCACCCCGCCTGATGGCACGGCAGATGGAGGCGTTCCGCTTTCCATCATCTCCGGACGAAGATCCCCCGAAGATGAGCTCTGTTGAGAAGGGCTGAGATCCGAACTACAAGGTAAAGACTTCGGTCATCCTCAGAAATAAAAACATGGATGTATCTTATAACAAAACTCCCCTTTCTACTTACGGCTCGCTGGAGGGCTGGTTCCCTTGGGGAAATAGTACGACCGGGGCCCCTCCCGGCGCAGGACCCTCTGGCGAAGATTTCTAGCCCCGCTTTGAGGCCTTGACCTCTAGATCTTCAGAAGCGGTCCTCTTCTCCCCTTGGAGGGAGGGATTCTCGATCCGCCCTTCCTTAAAGGCCTCCTTAGTGGAGGCAGTAGCTTTCCTGTTCCTCCCTTCGCCCTCTTCCAAAGGCACAGCCTCCAGCATCTTGGTTAGCACCGGGTTTGGCGCGGCCTCAGGGACGGGGGCCGGACACCTTATTAGCTGTGCTTTTGCTATCCACTCCTGTTCAAGGGACGGCCTTTTAAAGGGCAAGTATTATGATAAATGTACGGATAGCACGTCCGGGCACAGGAACTACTTACTTGAGTATCCGGGCGATTGCAACTCAGACCTGCGTCATCGGTCAAGTCTGGACGCATCTCTTGTGATCCGAAGAACAGTTTATACATCTCCACGGGCGTCGCGCCCATGAAGTGGTGGAGAGCTCGCGGCCCCTCCGGATTGAATTGCCACAGGCGGAGAGGGCGACGTTTGCAGGGCAGAAGGCGCCGAATCAGCATAACCTGCGCCACTACGGCCAGATTTATCTCCCTCTCTTGGAGGTCTTGAATCCGGCCCTGCAATATTGGTACGTCCTTGGACGGCCCCCAGTCAAGCCCTTTGTTGACCTGTGACGCCAGCCATTGTGGAGGGCCCGAGCGAAAGGCAGGTGGCGCCACCTGCCTGGTGCCCCTGGGAGCGGTGCTATAGAAGCACTCCTGTTGCCACAAGTCGAGCTCCTCTTGAAAAGAGCCCTTGGGCCACGGAGCATCGGCCCTCTTACTTATAACTGCCCCTCGGCACTCTGCCTGTCGCCCCTCGATCATCTTCGGCTCCACGTTGAAGGTCTTGAGCCACAATCCGAAGTGAGGGGTAGTGTGGAGGAAGGCTTCACAGACAACAATTGTCGGGGAAACTGATCCACGAACACCTATGGGGCCGGCGGACCGAGCCCCTTTCGGTTCAGCGGGGGGCGGAGATCGCACGAAGAACAGATCGAGTCGAAGCACACGAGCAGTTTACCCAGCTTCGGAGCTCTCCGGAGAGATAACACTCCTACTACTGCTTGTCTGATTGTATTATGTTCTTGCTCGAGAGAGAGCTAAGTGTTTTTCTGGCTTCCGAATGAACCGAACCCCCTCTATGTTGCGCATGGGCCTCCTTTTATATGCTCAAGGGGTCACCGACAGGTGGCAACGCAGAGAAGGGTAAAAGTGGAAAAGGGGTTGCAGTTGGTACAACCACTTGCATAGTGTATCCTACCTAACCCTGACGGCAGGGGACAAAGGTAGTAAATGCCCGTCTGCATCGCCCAAACAGTGCAGAAATGTACCGTCAGGGGCGCCACCGCTTGCCACGATGGCGATCTTGTCAGCATCGCATGCCACTGCGCACCGCTGGCTGCACAGCCTTCTGCCACGCGCGCCTGGAAAGGCCCCCAGGGCGACACGTTGGTGGATGCGCTGGAGCGTGGGCACAGAGTGACCGCTTGCCGCGGCAAGTGCCTTGCCGCGGTCGTCGTCTTGTCACGCCCGGGAGCTTGTCGCTCACCGGGCCTTGCCGGGATGCATGGCGCGTCGCGGCAAGTTCCCTGAGATGCCTTGGTTGGCCTTCCCGGCAAGCTCCTCTTGCCGGGGCCTTGTCTCCTTGACTTGAACACTTTGTTCTTGAATGGCTCCAAAGGAGCCACGGAGGATCTTGGCGGTCACCCGGCAAGCCTTTGCCGCGGGGCGCTGCAACTGCCCGTGCACAAGTTCGGGGTACTAGGGTACCCCTATTCTAGTACACCGACAGCAGCCCCCGGGCCTGCGCCACACACGGTGCCGAGCTCTGTTGGGCCAGGCCCAAAACAGGGCACGGGCACACGCGGCCTGGTCCACGCCGTATCCACCGCGCCCTCCCCCAACGGCACGGGTTGAATGCGGCATCGTGGGGGAGATCGTGGGTGGTTTCTTTATTCGGAAGGGCAAAACGTCCGCCCCCTCCCTCTTTATAAGCAGGGGAAACAGGGGCAGTTCGTTCCCCCCCCCCGCTGGTCGCTACTACTTCATCTTCACAAACCTCCGCCGCTCCCCCCTTCTTCTCGAAGCCGAGAGAGAGCAGCGCTCCTCCCCCCATTGCCACCAGCATCACCAACGCCGCCGATCTCCCCCACCACCTTTGCCATGGCTCCAAAAGACGACAAGGAGAAGGGCGTAAAGTCGGCCGAGGCGCAGCGGCTCACGGCGCTGCGGAAGGAGCGGGCGATCTTCTCCCCCCAGCTCGGCACGAAGTAGCTGAGGGAGTACTTCTACCTCTTCTGGTCGACGGAGACGCGAGCGCATCTGCGCACGAGGGTACTCCCGGCCGCCGCTTCGGAACTGGCTCAAAACGGGTACCCATTCTTCGCGCTGTTCTTCTATTGCGGGTTCTGCCCGCCCTTCTCGAAGTTCTTCTGCGACATAATGAACACCTACGGGCTCCGCCTCCTTGATTTCACTCCCAATGCCGTTTTGACCATGGCAGTTTTCGCACATTTATGCGAAAACTTTGTCGGAGTCCATCCCAATGTAGCCCTTTTCCGCCACTTCTTCATGCCTCGGGTCGAGAGACGAGAGCCGCTTGCCAGAGGGATCACCTGGATCTCGAGAGTCGGCAAGAAGGAAGCGTATCTGGAGGGTGAGCTCCGCAGCAAGTGGGACGAGTGGAGAGCGGAGTGGTGTTGGATCGTCGAGGAAAACCCGCAGCCATTCACTGCCCTGCGCCAAGCCCCCATAGTGCATGGTAATGATTGTGCAACGTGGCCCCGGAAGACGAGAGGCTGAAGATCGCCATCACCAGGATCCTTCGCCTCAGGCTCGCCGGGCTCACTGTAGGCGCTGTCGGCGCAGATTTCCTTCGCCGCCGCATCGCCCCCTGCAGGAGAGGGGGAGACCCGCCTGGGAGCTCAAGAACTCGGCGGATATCATGAGGCTGCGCCCGGGCCTCAACTTCAACTTCACCGTCCTGGAGCTGGATGCGATGCTCCTGGAGTTGTTCAAACGAGATCCCCAACATCCATTCACGCTGCCGAGGAGCGTCGTTCCGCTGTGCAACAATTCGTCGCTTGACCGGATCCGCGCGATGATGCCGTTGTGCGATTCACACGGAATCGCCCCAACTTAGCAAGAACCTGCGGATGACGTCGTGCAAGCGTTCTTCGATGACTTGGTAGAAGTGCCGGTCCGCGCCGACGAACAGAAGAGTGTCGGGGAAATTGATCCACGAACACCTATGGGACCGGCGGACCGAGCCCCTTTCGGTTCGGCGGGGGCGGAGGTCGCACGAAGAGCAGATCGAGGCGAGGCACACGAGCAGTTTACCCAGCTTCGGAGCTCTCCGGAGAGATAACACTCCTACTGCTGCTTGTCTGATTGTATTGTGTTCTTGCTCAAGAGAGCTAAGTGTTTTTCTGGCTTCCGAATGAACCGAACCTCCGAACCCCCTCTACGTTCCGCATGGGCCTCCTTTTATACGCTAAAGGGGTCACCGACAGGTGGCAACGTAGACGAGGGCAAAAATGTAAAAAGAGAGGTGGTTGGTACAGCTACCTGTACAGTGTATCCTACCTAACCCTAACGGCAGGGGACAAAGGCAGTAAATGCCCGTCTGCGTCGCCCAAACAGTGCAGAAAGGGACCGTCAGGGGCGCCACCGCCTGCCACGATGGCGATCTTGTCAGCATCGCGTGCCACCGCGCACCCCTGGCTGCACAGCCTCCCACCACGCGTGCCTGGGAAAGCTCTCAGGGCGACACGTTGGTGGATGCGCTAGAGCATGGGCACAGAGTGACCGCTTGCCGCGGCAAGAGCCTTGCCGCGGTCGTCGTCTTGTCGTGCCCGGGAGCTTGTCGCTCACCGGGCCTTGCCGGGATGCGTGGCGCGTCGCAGCAAGTTCCTTGAGATGCCTTGGTTGGCCTTCCCGGCAAGCTCCTCTTGCCGGGGCCTTGTCTCCTTGACTTGAACACTTTGTTCTTGAATGGCTCCAAAGGAGCCACGGAGGATCTTGGCGGTCACCTGGCAAGCCTTTGCCGAGGGGCGCTGCAACTGCCCGTGCACAAGTTCGGGGTACTAGGGTACCCCTATTCTAGTACACCGACAGGAGCCCCCGGACCTGGGCCACACACGGTGCCGAGCGCTGTTGGGCCAGGCCCAAAACAGGGCACGGGCACACGCGGCCTGGTCCATGCCGTATCCACCGCGCCCTCCCCCAACGGCACGCATTGAATGCGGCATCATGGGGGAGATCGTGGGTGGTTTCTTTATTCGGAAGGGCGAAACGTCCACCCCCTCCCTCTTTATAAGCAGGGGAAACGGGGGCAGTTCGTCCCCCCCCCCCCCCCGCTGGTCGCTACTACTTCATCTTCACAAACCTCCACCGCTCCCCCCTTCTTCTCGAAGCCGAGACAGAGAAGCGCTCCTCCCCCCATTGCCACCAGCATCACCAACGCCGCCGATCTCCCCCACCACCTTTGCCATGGCTCCAAAAGCCGACAAGGGGAAGGGCGTGAAGTCGGCCGAGGCGCAGCGGCTCGTGGCGCTGCGGAAGGAGCGGGCGATCTTCTCCCCCCAGCTCGGCACGAAGGAGCTGAGGGAGTACTTCTACCTCTTCTGGTCGACGGAGACGCGAGCGCATCCGCGCACGAGGGTACTCCCGGCCGCCGCTTCAGAACTGGCTCCAAACGGGTACCCATTCTTCGCGTTGTTCTTCTATTGTGGGCTCTGCCTGCCCTTCTCAGAGTTCTTCTGCGACATAATGAACACCTACGGGCTCCGCCTCCTTGATTTCACTCCCAACGCCGTTTTGACCATGGCAGTTTTCGCACATTTGTGCGAAAACTTTGTCGGAGTCCATCCCAATGTAGCCCTTTTCCGCCACTTCTTCATGCCTCGGGTCGAGAGAGGAGAGCCGCTTGCCGAAGGGATCGCCAGGATCTCGAGAGTCGGCAAGAAGGAAGCGTATCTGGAGGGTGAGCTCCGCAGCAAGTGGGAGGAGTGGAGAGCGGAGTGGTGTTGGATCGTCGAGGAAAACCCGCAGCCGTTCACTGCCCTGCGCCAAGCCCCCATAGTGCATGGTAATGATTGGAGCAACGTGGCCCTGGAAGACGAGAGGCTGAAGATCGCCATCACCAGGATCCTTCGCCTCAGGCTTGCCGGGCTCACTGTAGGCGCTGTCAGCGCAGATTTACTTCGCCGCCGCATCGCCCCCCTGCAGGAGAGGGGGAGACCCGCCTGGGATTTCAAGAACTCGGCGGATATCATGAGGCTGCGCCCGGGCCTCAACTTCAACTTCACCGTCCTGGAGCTGGATGCGATGCTCCTGGAGTTGTTCAAATGAGATCCCCAACATCCATTCACGCTGCCGAGGAGCGTCGTTCCGCTGTGCAACAATTCGTCGCTTGACCGGATCCGCGCGATGATGCCGTTGTGCGATTCACACGGAATCGCCCCAACTTGGCAAGAACCTGCGGATGACGTCGTGCAAGCGTTCTTCGACGACTGGGTAGAAGTGCCGGTCCGCGCCGGCGAAAAGAAGAGCCTCACCCGCGACACTACCGACGCGGAGCTGCAGCGCATCGCCACTAGGGCAGAAGAGGCTGCGGCAGAAGCTGCCGCGGGCGCATTCGGGTTCATCGTGGAGGAGGCAGAGGAAGCAGAGGCGGCAAGCTTTGCCGAGCGCGAGGAGTTTGCGGGCGAGGAAGATCTTGCCGGCCCTGAAGCTGAGCCAAGCGAGCCCAGCGAGGAAGAGCCCGAGCCTTCAGAGAGCTTGCCGCAGGCGGAGCCCCCGGCCCCGCCAAGAAGGCGTCTCCGCAGAGCCAGGGACGTAGCGGGGCGGCAAACGAGCCAACCGCCGCCCAGTCGTGCGACATGCTCTACCGCAGCAAGCAATGTTGCCGCGGAGCGCCTCATGCTGCTGCGGCAACTAGAGCGGGATCCTCCCGGTCCACCGCCCCCGCTCCTGCCAAGCGGGCGAGGGAGCCTACTCGCCGCACCGGAGGCGAGCCGGACTTCGATCTTTCCGCGCTCAGCTCCGATGACGAAGAAGAAGAGTAAGATCCCCTTGTTGTCCTCGTTGTTCTTCAATTATTGCTATCTTGTTGCTTTCGTCTTGTATCTGACTTGCTTCGATCTGGATCCGTTCCTTTTCAAGACGCTGGCCCAGAGAGCAGCGAAGAGAGCCAAGGCCTCGGTGATTGTCATCGAAGATGATCCCACCGTGTCAGCAGAGGGTGTGTCCGAGACCACCTTGACGGACCCGGCAGCTACTCCCCAAAGCAGCCCCCAGCGCAGCCCCCAGCGTAAGTACACGATTTGCTTCTTGCTGACAGGCGCTCATGGGTGCTCTTTCTTTGCTGATATCTTAACTGTTGGATTTGCGTAGGAGCAGAGCAGCTTCACCAGGAGGGCCTGGAAGCCGCTCCCGAAGCGCCATCTGCTTCAACTACGCCGCCAAGGGAGGATCCCCTAGCAAGGGAGCGTTCTCCGGCAAGGGAGAATTCTCCGGCAAGGGGCAGTTCTCCGGCAAGGGACAGCACCAGTGACCCTGCGGTGGTTGAGACCGCAACCGCAGATCTCAGCTCAGGTAATCCACTTGCTTAAGAACTTCCCTCGGGTTTTTCTTCTTCTGATTTTCTCTTTGAGTATTTGCTTGATTCTCCTCCTTCTTCCGTGCATCAGATCCACCTGCCGCGGAGCTAATGGAAACCGAGGCCGCCGGCGAGGAGAACGCGCGCAGCAACACCGACGACGCTGCTGCCACCGAAGGAGAAGCCGGCGCTAACGAGCCCGCCGGAGAAGAGGCCGCCAAGGCTGCTGCCACAGAAGCAGGAGAGGGGTCTGGCGATCGCACTGATGGCCCCGAGGCCGCAGGAGCACCAGGCGCTGCACCGACCGCCGATCCCTCTGCCGCTGCTGCAGCGTCAAGCTCCGAAGAGCCCCAGCCCGGCGCCTATCTGAAGGCCGGCGATGGCATCTTCATCAAGCTTCCCTGGGCGTCAAGCTCCAGTGCGCCGTTCGAAGGGGAGAATTTCGATGAAGAGCTGCTCGCCTCTGCTGGGCTATTGTTGGTTGATGCGCCAAGCAGCAGTAGTGGCGAGCCTGAGGAGGAGCAGCTGCTGCGGAAGCTGCTGTCACTCTACCACGCCCGACAAGCCAAGCTGGCTTCCCGGGAAGCACTTGTCGCAAAGGCAGGAGTGGATATGGAGAAGCGCGCGGAGCAGCTCCGGGGCCTCAACCAGGAAGCTCTCCAGTCCCTGGCACAGGAGCGGGAGCGACTCGCCGAGGAGCGTACGGCCTTCCTTCTCGAGAAGGCTGAAGCTGAGGAGGAACAAGGGCTTGCTGCCGAGAAGCAGTCCGCGTGAGAAGGTGAGTTGGTGCAGCGGAAGGCCAACCTTGACAGCTACGAGGAGGAGCTTGTCGCGCGCGAGGAAACACTTGGCGGGGCTCTCAAAGAAGCAAGGGATGTTGCCGCAACTGCAGAGGCCGCCAAGAGGGAGCTGGAGACGAGGATGACGCAGTTGGAAGCCGACCTCAAGGCGAGCGGCGAGGAGCTTGCCGTGCTCAAGCACGAACACGAGAAGGATGCTGCCGCCCATGGTGAGCTGCAGGATCTTCTCGCTGAGAGGAGCAAGGAGCTCAGCGCCGCCAAGGACTCCAACGCGGATCTTGAGTTGAAGCTGGCTATGCTGACTCAGACGCTGGACGGCGCCAAGGAGCAAGAGAAGACTTTGTCGGAGAAGATCAAGGCCGACGAGGCACTGCTGGCGAGCATCGCCGTTACCCAGAACTCATTTAGGGAGACGGTGGAGCACTGGACCGAGGGTCTGGTGAATATCGCCGCAGTCATCGACGGGGAGCTGTCGCAGCTGGGGATGGAGGACTTCGGGTATTCTTCCGACGAGCATCTCCAACCCAGCGCCAAGCTCAGCTTGTTCTTCAAGGGCGTGGCGACGGCACTCCAGCGACTCCGGGAGAAGATCCCCAAGCAGCTGGCCGACGAGTCGCGCAAGATCTGCGTAGGAGCTCTCCAGAAGGTGCTGATGAAGGTGGCCTTCCGCAATCTAGGCCTCAACCTCACCAACGTCCTCAAATCCTTGCCGCCGGACGCCGATCTGGAAGCGCTCAAGGCCCTTGTCGCACCCATTATGGACAAGGTGAGCGAGATCAAGAGGGTTGAGGGCGATCGCGTAGATTAGGCCGCCCGTTTCTTCTTTTTCCTTGTCGCTGCTAATCATGTTATGAGAACAATCTGTAAGAGCTGCGACAAGCTATCTTGTAATATAACTCTATTTCTGGTATCGACTGCTATGTTATTTCCTTTACTAGATTCCTTCCTTTGTATGTTTTTACCCTATGCTTTTAGGGAACTTGCCGGCGTAGGCACCCGAGCCGCGAGCGCTGAGTGCGGGACGTCAGCAGCCTGCTGGCGGTGCCGCTTCCGACAAGAAACCTTGTCGCGACTAGTTGCAGGACACTTAAGTTGTTGAGCGGACTCAAAACAAAGTAAGGGCGCAACTAGCTACGAGGTTGGTTCCTCCGCGCACAGGTTTTCCATAGAAAGCACGGTCGTTCGAGGAAGATAACTTAAAAATTAAAACTAATTGCTCAAACTTTGGCAACTTAGCTTTTCTGTCGTTTGCTTCCTGGCAAGGCGAAACTTCCTTAAATGACGCCTGGTGCATACCATTATCTTATCCTTTCCCCCCGGCAAACTTGTGTGCGAGGGAACCTTCCTTTCCTTTGAGAAAAAGAAAGAAGAGAAAATAAAGATATGGAGCCTTTCGGCTCGTTATTGCTTACCGGGGGTAGGTGCTGCACAAAGTGTCAGATAACGCATGCAAGAAAGAATATAATGCATGAAATTGACAAGATGTGCGGAGCACATGAGCTTTACTTATGCACGGGATATGCTCCCGACTTTATACAAAGGATTACATGCAACATCGGCAAGACTTGTACAAAAGGTGGTTGCCGGAACGGGTTCCGGCAACCGCCCCTATGGGTAAAACTTACGAAGATGCTCAATGTTCCAGGAGTTGCTCACCGGAGTGCCATCTTCGGTCTGAAGGCGGACAGCGCCAGGCCTAGTGACTCGTTTCACCTGGTAAGGGCCTTCCCACTTCGGCGTCAACTTGTTGGAATTCTTGGCGGACTGAACGCGCCGAAGAACAAGGTCGCCTTCCTCGAAGCTTCTGGCATTAACTTTGCGGCTATGGTAGCGGCGCAAAGCTTGCAGGTATCGAGCAGCTCGTACAACAGCCTGAAGACGATCCTCCTCAAGGAGCAGCGCGTCATCTTGTCGCAGCTGCTCTTGCTCAAGCTCATCATAAGCGAGCACTCGAGGCGACCCGTATACGAGTTCTGTGGGGAGAACTGCCTCTGCTCCATATACTAGAGCGAAAGGTGTCTGGCAGTGGCTCGATTTGGCATCGTCCTGATCGACCAAAGAACCACCGACAGCTCCTCGATCCAGTTCCGTCCGCACTTGTGCAGCCTGTCGAAAGTCCTGGTCTTGAGCCCGCGCAGCACTTCAGCATTTGCCCTCTCCGCTTGACCGTTGCTTCTCGGATGAGCAACAGAAGCGAAGCAGCCCTTGGTGCCAAGATGTTGGACGTACTGCATGAAGGTGCGGCTCGTGAATTGTGTGCCGTTGTCGGTGATGATCCTGTTAGGGATCCCGAAACGACAAACAATTGACTTGAAGAACTTGACTGCTGACTGTGCTGTCACCTTCCTCACTGGTTGCACTTCCGGCCACTTTGTGAACTTGTCGATTGCAACGTACAAGTACTCAAAGCCCCCGACAGCTCGGGGAAAAGGGCCGAGGATGTCGAGCCCCCAGACCGAAAATGGCCAAGATAAAGGGATCGTCTGGAGAGCTTGAGCTGGCTGGTGTATCTGCTTGGAATGGAACTGGCACGCTTCACACTTGGTTACTTGTGCAGTTGCATCCTAGAGGGCTGTCGGCCAAAAGAAACCTTGCCAGAACGCTTTGCCGGCAAGTGCTCTTGCGCCAATGTGGTGACCACATATGCCTCCATGTATCTCTGCCAACAGCTTTTGTCCGTCTTCCCGGCAAATACACTTCAATTTCACACCATTGAGTCTTCTTCTGTATAGTGTGTTGTCGACAAACTGGTACATACTTGACTGCCGGGCTACTTTTTCCGCTTCTTCTTGCTCTTCGGGAAGTTCTCCTGTCTGAAGGAAATGGACAATCTGCTGTGCCCATGCTGGAGCTTGTGGCTCGACAACAAGGACTAAAGGCACATCTGTTGTTGCGGGAACATCCGCTTCTACGGCGAGAATTTGCGGGTCAGCCGGAGCTTGATGTTCCCCGACAAGCTTGCCGGAGCAAAGCTTGTCGGGAGCGTTTGCTACGACGGAACAAACCATAAGGCTTGCCGGAGCAGACTGCTCCTCAGCATCCTTGGTGTTGATCTTGGGGACCTTCTTGGCGGTGGCTTCGGGGAGCTCTGCCGGAAAATAGTCACCGGAAATCAACTTCCTCTTTTTGCTCTGTCCAGTTGATGGTGTTACGGATGGTTGAGTCAGCTTGAGCACAAAGATCCCTGGTTCCACAGGTAACTTTAGTGCGGCGCACTTTGACAGGCCATCGGCAATGTCGTTCTGAGCTCTCGGAACATGTTCCATTTGTAGGCCGTCAAAGTGCTCTTCTAGCTTTCTCACTTCATCAACATAGGCTTCCATCAGCGGACTCTGATAACTCTTATTCACTTGGCGGACGACAAGCTGTGAGTCACCCCTGACAATGAGCTTCTTGATCCCAAGGTCCGCTGCGATTCTGAGGCCGGCAAGCAACCCTTCATACTCTGCAGTATTGTTCGTTGCTTGCTCCTTGGGAAAGTGTATCTGGACTACGTACCTGAGATGCTCTCCGGTGGGCGCGACAAGCAGCACGCCCGCACCGGCGCCTTGCAGCGAGAAGGCACCGTCAGAGTACATCAGCCACTCTTTGGTTGCCTCCTTGACGGGGATGCTCGTCTCTGGAATTTCTTCATCTGGTGTTGGCGTCCATTCTGCTATGAATTCTGCCAATGCTCTGCTTTGGATAGTTGAAGTGCTCTCAAACTTGAGGCCAAAGCTTGACAGTTCCAGTGCCCACTCGACAATCCTGCCTGTTGCTTCTGGGTTTTGCAGTATCCTCTTTAGCGGAAAACGAGTGACGACTTTGATCTCATGTGCTTGGAAGTAATGGCGCAGCTTTCTCGAGGTCATGAGGAGGCCGAAAAGCAATTTCTGCACACCAGAGTACCTTGACCTAGCCCCCTGCAGAAGGGAACTGACAAAGTAAACTGGGCACTGCACCATTCTCTTCTGCATCTTCTCATGCTCCTGCGCAGATCCATCCTTGTCGGGACCAGAGCTTGTCGGCGAAGCCCCCTGCTTGTCGCTGGATGCATCTGCCATGGTTGCTGGCTCATCATCCGCCTCCCTCTCCGCCACTAACGCAACACTAACCACTTGATTGGTTGCCGCTATATACAGCAGCAACTTCTCTTGTGGTTTAGGTGCGACAAGTGTTGGAGTGGAGGACAGGTATCTCTTCAAGTCCTGCAGCGCAGCCTCCGCCTCTGGAGTCCATTTCATTGGACCTGCCTTTTTCAAGATTTTGAAAAATGGCAGGGCGCGCTCAGCAGATCTAGAGATAAACCTGCTGAGAGCAGCCACGCAACCGGCAAGCCTTCGCACATCCTTGACGCGCTTTGGTGCTTCAATCTGCTCAATGGCCTTGATCTTGTCGGGATTGGATTCAATTCCCCGCTGAGACACGAAGAACCCGAGAAGCTTGCCAGAGGGGACTCCAAACACACACTTCTCGGGGTTCAGCTTGAGATTGATCTTGCGCAGATTTGCAAATGTTTCGTCTAAATCTTGAATTAGGGTCGCCCTGTCCTTGCTCTTGACCAGTATATCATCCATGTAGGCTTCCACATTTCTGTGCATTTGTGGCTCAAAAGCATGATGGACTACCCTTGCGAATGTTGAACCAGCATTCTTTAAACCGAAGGGCATCCATACGAAATAGTAGGTGCCACATGGGGTGATGAATGCGGTTTTCTCCTCATCCTCTTCTGCCATGAAGATCTGATGGTATCCTGAGTATGCATCAAGAAATGAAAGCAAATCACATCCAGCCGTGGTGTCAACAATCTGGTCAATGCACGGCAAGGGAAATGGGTCTTTGGGACAAGCTTTATTGACATTGGTAAAGTCGATACAAAGCCTCCATTTCCCGTTAGCCTTGCGCACGACTACAGGATTGGCCAACCACGTAGGATGGAGCACTCCTCTGACAAGGCCTGCTGCTTCCTGACTTTTTGCTTGACGGGCCGCGCATGAGGACAGACGGCTAGGTGGTGCTCAATTACTTTCCTGGGAACATCGGGGATGTCAGACGGTTGCCACGCAAACACGTCGACGTTCGCCCGCAGGAAAGCAACAAGCGCGCTTTCCTATTTAGGGTCGAGAGTGGCACTGATGGTGAAGGTACCACCAGTGCCGTCCTCCTTGGCGGACACCTTCTTGGTTTCTGGTGGAGCTGCCATCGCCTTCTTACACTTGCCGGTGGAGCTCGATGGTGTGTCCTCGACGGTAGCGCAGCACTCCGAAGAGGTGTGCTTGCCGGAGTGGGCATCAGAGCTCTTGCCGGACTTGGTCTTCTTCTTTCCCCCGGGATCTTCAACGGCAAGTGACTTGCGATCTGTTGCGGCTGCTGCTTCCCGGTAGATCTTGTCGGCGCAGATAAGAGCATCCTTCTTGTCGCCGGGGACAGAGATGACACTTATCGGGCCTGGCATCTTCAGTATGTTGTATGCATAGTGAGAGGCTGCCATGAACTTGGCGAGCGCTGGACGCCCAAGTATCCCATTATAAGGCAATGGAAAATCAGCAACGTCGAAAGTGACCCTCTCAGTCCTGAAGTTCAACTCGCTGCCAAATGTTACCGGCAACGTGATCTTTCCCTTCAGCTTGCTCCTTCCCGGGTTGATTCCTTGGAACGTGCCGGTCTCTTCGAGCTCGCTGTCAGGGATCTGGAGTTTCTGGAGCACCACGGAGGAGATCAGATTCAAGCCGGCCCCGCCGTCAACTAACATCTTGGTAACCATGAGGTTGCGGATAGTTGGTGAAACCAACATCGGCAAGCACCCGACCGCAGTTATGCGATCAGGGTGGTCCTCAATATCAAAGATGACAGGCGTGTTGGACCATTTCAGAGGCTTGCGTGACTCGACGGGTGGTTCTGCTGCATTAACTTCCCGCACCCACTACTTGAGCTGGCGGTGCGAAGTATGCAGAGAAGCACCACCGTCAACGCACAGGACCTCTGTGGCCTTCTGGAACTCCTGCTCATCGGTCTCGTCATCATCCATATCTTCGTCGTCGTCATCTTCATCCTTGTCGCGGCCACGGGGAGGTCTGTCTCCTTGCCGCTGCTTGGCCTTGCCGCGGCCTCCTCCTCGGCCGGGACGTTTCTTGCCAGATCCTCCAGCACCTTCCTGGGCTTTCTCCTTGTCGCGCCGCTCGTATTCAGCCTTTTGCTGCTCAACAAGCTGCTCGACCTTCTTGCAGCTCTGGAGGTCATGGCCCTTGGTGCAGTGGATCTTGCAGTACTGCTTGTTGGTGCCGTCCTACTTGTCGGCGGCCGCCACAGCCTCTGCGGCAGTCTCCTTGCCGGAGCCACCCACTTTGGATTTCTTGGCGCCACCTCCGTTGCCGGACTGCTCGATGACTAGTACCTCTTTGCCTTTCCTCTTCCTATTGTTCCGCCGCCAGTTTTTCTTTGCCGGGGCAGCATCCTCACTGTTAGATCCTCCTGCTCCTACATTCTCTCCGGGGAGTCTCCTCCCTTCCTCGGCACGTGCACACTTGTCGGCCAGGGCATATAGCTCACTGACGTCTCTGATCTTGCACATCGCCATCTCCTCCTGCATCCTGCGATTCCGCACGTTCTGATGGAACGTGCTGATCACCGCGGCAGGGTGGACATCTGGGATGTTGTACTGTACGCTGCTGAATCTCTGAATGTACTTGCGCAAGGGCTCTCCTTCCTTCTGGGCGAGCAGATGAAGGTCACTCTCTTGGCCATGAGGCTTGTGGCCTCCTGTGAAGGCGCCGACAAACTGATGGCATAGATCGACCCAAGAGGATATGGAGTTGTCCGGCAAGTGCATGAGCCAGGATCTGACGTTGGGCTTGAGCACCAGCGGGAAGTAGTTGGCAAGGATCTTGTCGTCCCGTGCCCCGGCAGCCTGCACCGCAATGGTGTAGATGTTGAGGAACTCCGACGGATGCGTCTTGCCGTCGTACTTGTCAGGACCCCGACTCAATGTCACATCGATCTAGCCTGTAACACCTCATATCACTTTGCGGCCTCACGCACGGTATTCCCACGGGTGTCGCCTTACCTTTGCCCGGGACCGTTTGCGCCTTTTTGGCTCACGTATATGATAGTGTCGCTAGCATCCATATGATAAGGAGCCCGGGCTGACATGACTAGTTGTAAACCCAAAGTGGCACAGACTTACAGGGACAGGCATCCATGACCCAGCATCGAACGTGTCGGTCATCAGCAAGTGGGTCCGGGCTGTAGCACTGGGCTAGCAGGACTCCGGTAAACTGGGCTGTAGCGGGCTAACAGGACTCCGGTACTCAATGCGTGACATTTCCCCGAAGGGACAGACACAGGAACGAAGAAGGACACACGCCGGCCAGCCTAAGTGTTCCGGAGCAGTAGCAAGCTACCATGGCTCAATGGAAACACTAGGAGACATTTCCCGGTAAGAGAGGCTACTAAAGATAAACAACTAGATAGCCAGATCCCACACATACCAAGCATTTCAGTCATACACACAATATGCTCGATATGTGCAAATACAACAAGGCATCACAACATGACTCTACGACACAAGTACTTTATTTAGAGGCTCAGAGAGCCATACATAGCATACACACAAGCACGGGTCACACGACCCGCATTCAAGTCATACAAGCATACAGGCCGACAGCGGAAGGTAACTTGTCTGGGTACAGACAACTAGTAAAATAATAGAGGCTTGGGTAAGCCTAGCTATACTACATGGTACTTCACGTGCTCAGGATCACCACCTGGGCCTTAGTCTACTCATCGATGTCAACGTCTACGAAGAACCCATCGGAAAGGGTTGTAGCATCTTCTGAAAATATAAATTAAGGCAACATGAGTACAAAGGTACTCAGCAAGACTTACATCAGAACCTACATACATGCACATTATCAAGAAGGGTTGGTGGAGTTATTGCAGCAAGCCAGCTTTGACTCTTGGCTAGGCTATCCTACGAGACTCCAACTTGAAATGGTTTTGCGCACACGAGTCCACTACTCACCACTTCAATACACTACCGAGGATCCACCTCCGTCTTCCTACGGAAGAGCCATCCTCGGCACTCACGCTTATCTTGAGGCTTTTAGTAGTTTCCATTTACTTGTCTATGAACTGTATAGGCAACCAAGTAGTCCTTCACCGCGGACGCGGCTATTCGAATAGATTAGGTTTACCCTGCAGGGGTGTACTTCTTCATACACGCTCTCACCACTTACCGCCGTTTACACGACATGTACTCGGAAACCTTCAAGCGGAAGCCCAACGTGGGTGTCGGCCACGACCTACCTAAACACCTAAGTCTCTAATCCAGGTTATCGCCTATTCGGGTTCCATCTATGAGGAGATCCGGCTGGGGTTTCGCTCACAGTCCCAAACGATGTGAACAGGGTTCCCGAGATGCCTAACGGGCAACCGGTACACCGTGCCACGTACCTACCGCATCACAGCCCACCCCTACGGTCAGCGCTATCCACGGCCTCCAGTAGGCTACAAACACCAGAAACTACTTGCAACTCCTGGATAGAGGACTAGGGTGAATAAGAAGTTAGAGGGTCCATTGGTTTCGGGCCCAATGCATGGTAGTAGCTGAATCTTAAGTCACACATACAGATCTCAGTGCTTAAGGACGACTTCAATGAAACAACCCACCATGTACTCCTACATGGCCTCTCATCGATACCTTTACCAAATCGTGTTCAACACACCACTCTCATACTGACATGATCATTTCACTCTAGCCCATCACCCAGATGAACCAGACCTGACACGACTCTAAGCATAGCAGGCATAGCAAGGTAGGAACAACACACACATATGGCTCAGTCAACTCCTACACATGCTAGTGGGTTTCATCTAGTTACTGTGGCAACGACAGGTCATGCAAAGGAAATGCGTTCAACTACCGCAGCACACAGCAGTTTGAAACGCGTTGTCTTAATGCAGTAAAAGAGAGCAGGAGCGAGAACATGGGATTGTATCGATATGATCAAACGGTTGGTTGCTTGCCTGATGGGTCGGTGCACTGGTATTGTTCTTCGTTGGGGTAATCACGGTACTCCTCGGGGCAGAACCTGCCGCAGAGAACACCGATACACAAACATCACCAAACAATATGCAACAATATGATGCATGCATGAGACATGGCATATATGAGTGTGTTGGGCTAATGTAACTAAGACCAGATGGGTTTGAACCATTTTGAACCAAAGATTCAATTTTCAAACTCATAAATGATCATTTAAGGTGCTTTAACTTGTTCTGCAATAAACAGTAGGTTAGCTTGTTTAAACATGCATGAAACTAGTACAGATGGATAGGTTGGATTTTTCTGATCATTTTTCATATATAACTTGTTTGATTTGGAGCTATGGTTGAATTTATATGAATTTTTGAAGTTGCAACAATTTCTGGAATTTCCTGAATAAAAATAAACCAGAAATAATTACTGCGTCAGCATTGCGTCACACTGACCTCAGCAGGTCAACAGACCCGGTCCAGGTCAAACCTGACGTGTGGGTCCAGGGTGTCAGTGCGATTAGTTTAGTTAGAATTTAATTAAAACTAAACTGGGTTAATTAGCAGGGCTGGGCCCCACCTCTCAGTGACTCATCGGAGTCAACCAGGGCCCATCCGTGGTCAAAGTCAACGTCAGCTGCGCCGGCGTTTAGCCGCCGGCAAGCCCGACGCGGCGGCGGAAGTGGTTTTGGCCGTTCCGGCCACCAAATGGGTCACGGAGGGCATCGGGGTGGAGCTGAGGACGAACCACGGCTCTTGGTGGAGTCCGTTGGGGTCGGGGTGGCCGGAGTTGGTGCCGGCGACGACCTAGGCGGCGACCGGAGTTCGGGTGGAGGCAAACTCGAGCTAGGGTGTGCGGTGAGGTGCGGGGAGTGCACGGTTGGGTCCAACGCAGCGTGGGGAGTGCGATGGACACCGTGAAGTGGCCGGAGGATGGCCGGGAGCACGTCGGCGACGAGATCCGCGGCGGTGCGTGCGGTGATCTTCGTGCGGTGGCTACACGGCTCGGGAGTGAGAGAGGAAGGGTAGGAGGGGTAGCTAGGCTCACTGAGCACTCGTAGAGGCCACCGGCGGGGTCGGGGCGGAGCTGATGCAGCGACGGCGTTGAAGGGGATCTCCGGCGATGGCGGACTCGGGCGAGGTCGGTGCGGTGGACTCGGGCATCACGAGCACACGGGGCTTGGTTAGCTCGATGAAGTGGACGGCGGCGGAGCTCCTGGACACAACGAGATGGAGCACGGGTGGTGGGGAGCGCGGCTACGACGATGGAGCGGCGGCGGTGGCGTCGGCCATGGCTAGGGAGCGCGAGGGGGAGGAGCTGGAGAGGAGAGGGGGTGTTTGGGGGGGGGGGGTTCGGGGGAGAGAGGGGGAGTGATCCCCGACGTGGCGTGAAGAGGGGAGTGGCGAGGCGGCGAGCAGGTGCGTGGCACCCATGCGGTGCTCGCCGTCGAGCACCTTGCCTGCCTGCCTGCCGAGCCAAGCAGCTCGCTGGCACGGCAGCTGGGCTGGGCCGACAGGTGGGCCGGTTAGCAGGCGCCAGGTAAGTCTTTCTGTTATTTTCCTTTTTCTATTTTGTTGCAACTTTGTTGAATTTTTAAAAATACCTAAAAAGTTCCAAAATTCACCAAACTGCTCCTGGTCCAAAGTTGGAATATTTCCAACATGAAACATTTCAGTTTAGGAATATTTGAGCATTTGAAATATTTTATATAATTTTAAATGCCCAAATTCAAATACTTATCATTTAATTCAAAGACCCTAAGATGACCTAGAAAATTGTGCATCACTTTTGGCAGAGGTTCTTAACCAAGACAAAAAATGATGGACATTTTAGAAGGGCATTTCAGGTTCATTGAAAAAGTTTTTAGTAAACCCTAGTTGGTTTCAGAGGGGGCTGGGGGTTCTGTCATCCCCATTTCAGGTTTCTGTTGCAAGAATAAACATGATGCAACACTCTAATGCATGAACTAGCTAGGGTGTGACAACTCACCCCCACTCAAAAGAATCTCGTCCCGAGATTTAGGTTCCTCCAGGAAGAAGGCGGGATACTCGAGTCGAAGACGATCCTCCCTTTCCCAAGTTGCTTCATTCTCAGAATGGTGCGACCATTGAACCTTGAGAAACTTGATATTATGACGTCGAGTGGTACGCTCAGCTTGATCGAAGATACGAACGGGGTACTCTCGATACGTGAGATTATCTTGGAGATCAAGCGTTTCGTGGTCCACTCCACGGATAGGATCCGAGAAGCAATGCCTGAGTTGAGAAACGTGGAAGACATCATGGACTCTGGAGAGATGCGGAGGTAGTTCCAATTGGTAGGCAACTTCTCCTCGTTTAGCGAGAATGCGAAAAGGTCCAATGTAACGAGGAGCCAATTTGCCTTTGATACCGAAACGATGGGTTCCCTTCAGAGGAGTAACCCGTAGGTAAGCCTTCTCGTCAACCTCGAAAGTCATAGCCTTATGTTTTCGGTCATATTGACTCTTTTGACGAGATTGGGCTGTTTTCAACTTTTCACAAACGATGCGAACTTGCTCTTCTGCTTCCTGGATCATATCCGGGCGAAAGAATTGTCTTTCCCCGGTTTCTGACCAATTAAGGGGTGTTCGACACCGTCGTCCATAGAGAACTTCAAAAGGGGCTTTACCCAAGCTAGATTGATAGCTGTTGTTATAAGCGAATTCGGCAAATGGAAGGCATTTCTCCCATTCCATTTCGAATGAGATAACAGAGGCTCGAAGCATGTCTTCTAGAATCTGGTTGACGCGTTCTACTTGACCACTTGATTGAGGGTGAAAGGCGGTGCTAAAGGAGAGGCGGGTTCCCATAGCATTTTGGAAACTTTCCCAAAATCGAGAGGTGAAAAGACTTCCTCGATCCGAGTTAATTTCCAACGGAACACCATGGAGAGACACTATTCGGGAGATGTACAAGTCTGCTAACTGACTAGCAGTTATACTCTCACGAACAGGTAAGAAATGGGCCACTTTGGAAAGACGGTCGATAACGATGAAGATAGCATTATTCCCTTTCTTGGTTCTGGGAAAACCGGTAATGAAGTCCATACCAATTTTATCCCATTTCCATTCAGGAATAGCTAGGGGTTGAAGGGTGCCAGCAGGCCGTTGATGCTCTGCTTTTACACGACGGCAAACGTTGCAATTAGCAATATACTGAGCAATTTCTCTCTTCATCCTAGTCCACCAGAACCTCTGGCGTAGGTCCTGATACATCTTAGTGCTACCGGGATGAATAGTGAGAGGAGATTCATGAGCTTCCTTAAGGATCAATCGCCTCAGGTTTCGCACCTTGGGAACCACTAGCTGATTTCCGAAGTATACGACCCCTTGATCATCAATGGAGAAACAATTCGCAACTCCTTTCTTGATGTTTCTCTTGATGCGGGAAATTCCCGGATCTACCGTCTGTGCTTTGATGATCTGATCCGTAAGGGTAGGTTTCGCCACCAAGGTGGAAAGGAATCCTTGAGGAACAATGTCGAGATTAAGTTTCCGAAATTCCTCATGGAGAAGTGGTTGACTTTGTTGCAACATCAGATTATTGCAATAATATTTACGACTTAGTGCATCAGCCATGACATTGGCTTTCCCTGGGGTCTAAGTTATTCCTAAGTCGAAATCTGTGATCAACTTGACCCAACGCCTTTGCCTGAGATTTAAATCCGGTTGGGTGAATATATACTTCAGACTTTGGTGATCAGTGTAGATTTCACAACGATTACCGAGAAGGTAATGTCGCCAAGTTTTGAGTGCATGGACTACAGCTGCAAGCTCTAGACCATGAGTGGGGTAATTTTCCTCATGTGGGTGTAATTGTCGTGAAGCATAGGCAATTACGTGTGGATCTTGCATGAGAATACAGCCTAGTCCTTGTCGCGAGGCGTCGCAGTAGATAACAAAGTCCTTGGAAAAATCTGGTGGTACTAGTACGGGAGCAGAAGTTAGACGTCTTTTCAGTTCCTGGAAACTGTGCTCACATTGTGGAGTCCATTCGAACTTTTTATCTTTCTTGAGGAGTTCAGTTAGAGGTCTAGCAACTTTGGAGAAATTTTCGACAAAGCGACGACAATAGCTCGCTAAGCCCAAAAAACTCCGAACTTGCTTGACCGATTCAGGTGGAGTCCAATTAAGGACGGCTTGAACTCGCTCAGGGTTAACAGCAATACCTTTACCAGATATTACATGACCCAGGTAGGTCACTTCTGACAACCAAAATTCACATTTAGAAAATTTGGCATAAAGGCGATGCTCTCGAAGTTTCTTCAACACTAGCCTTAGATGTTCGACATGTTCTTCCTCGTTCCTGGAGTAGATGAGTATATCATCGAGGTAAACCACGACGAATTTATCCAAATACTCCATGAAGATTGAGTTCATTAACCGAGAAAAGGTGGCTGGAGCGTTGGTTAAACCGAAGGACATGACGGTGTACTCGTATTGGCCATAACGAGTAACAAAGGCCGTTTTCGGAATGTCCCCATTTCTGATTTTGATTTGATGGTAGCCCAACCTCAAATCCATTTTGGAGAAGAATGAGGATCCAGCGAGCTGATCATACAGGTCGTTGATCCTGGGGAGCGGGTACTTGTTCTTAATTGTGACCAAGTTGACAGGTCGATAATCTACAACCATCCGGTCCGTACCATCCTTCTTCTTGACGAAGAGGACGGGGCAAGCCCAAGGAGATGAACTAGGTCGGACGAAACCCTTTTTCAAGGACTCATCAAGTTGTTTCTTAAGTTTGGCTAGTTCAAAAGGTGCCATCTTGTAGGGTCTTCTGGAAATTGGGACAGTTCCTGGAATGAGATCTATCACAAATTCGACATCTCTGTCAGGTGGAATACCTGGCAGTTCTTCTGGAAAGACATCCAGAAAGTCATGGACTACCGGAACGTCCTCAAGGTCTGGCAAAGGACTGACGTTAAGGGAATATAGTTGACGTTTAGCTACTCGGGTCAAGACATTGACTATCTTTCCCGAAGGGTGTGTGAGTTGAACAGTCCTAGAGAAGCAATCGATCTTGGCATGATGGGCTGACATCCAATCCATACCCAAGATGATATTAATATCCGAAGATTTGAGGGATATCAAAGATGCAAGAAAAACAAGTCTGTCGACTTGAATTTCATTTCCATGGCTTACGCTAGAGGTTTGCCATTTGGATCCCGGGGTTTGAATTACCATGGGGGTAGGCATCTCACAGAATGTGGTGTTGTGCAATCGAGCATAACTCTCGGATATAAATGAATGAGATGCTCCAGTATCAAAAAGAACGGATGCCGGGTGGCAGTTAACAAGAAGCATACCGAGAACGACGTTGGGATCTTCTTGAGCTTCTTCCGCAGAAACACAATTAACATGGCCACGGGCAGTGGTGGCCGGCTTGGCGTAGAACACTTTCCCTGTCGGCTTGCCACGGCCAACAGTTTTTGCTGTCTGGTTGGGGTTGGTTTGGGGACACTCGCGCATATAGTGGCCTGATTCCCCACACTTGAAGCACGTCACGGAACTGGTGCGTGGAGGAGCATTGTTTGTTGGACCACCATAGGGCTTGGCTGGTGCATATTGCTGAGCTGGGCGAGGCGCCTGAAAGGATGGCCTCGGGGTATACCTGGGTGGCAGGGCAGTGTTAGGCACCCACACCCGGCGCTTCTATGGTCCAGCACCGGATGAGGAACCCAAGTCACGGCCATGCTTGCGTGTTGCGTCGAAATCAGTCTGTTCCGTCTCAGCACTGATGGCTTTATTCACAAGCTTCTGAAAAGAGGTGCACTCATGCAGACGGAGGTCATGATGAAGCTCAGGACTAAGCCCCTTACGGAACCTTGCCTGCTTCTTAGCATCGGTAGAAACTTCCTCAATTGCATAACGGGCAAGGTTGCCGAACTCCCTGCTGTAAGCGTCCACAGAGAGTCGACCTTGAGTGAAACTGCAGAACTCTTCACGTTTACGGTGCATGAGACCCTCCGGAATGTGATGTTCACGGAAAGCCTCGCTGAATTCAGCCCAAGTAGTGACGTGGCCCGCTGGGCGCATAGCTTCATAATTCTCTCACCAGAGACTGGCGGGGCCTTCGAGATGGTATGCAGCAAAGGTGACCCTATCAGCCTCAGCTACGAGTGCAGAACGCAGTTTGTGAGTAATACTGCGAAGCCAGTCGTCGGCGTCGAGAGGCTCGACGGAGTGGTGGAAGGTAGGTGGATGTAACTTGATGAAATCACTGAGTGACACCAAGTTATTCCTCTGATGGTGTGCTGTGTTCTGTTCGATACGCTCCAACAAACGGTTGGTCTCCCGCTTGTTTCTCTCGGCTTCCAGCATAACTTCGGCCAGAGAAGGAGGGTGAGGCAGGTTTGTTTCCCCAATTCTGCTGCCTTCGGCCTGCTCTGGGGAAGCAGGGTTTTTGCGGGTGTTGACCATCCTAGGAAAACAAGACATTGGTTTAGTCCAAAATGATAAGATTCCGACATAGAATGTAGAATGTAATGGACAACTCAGAATACAAGATGATCATCCGTATGACGTAGAAACTACTTCTTTTATTCCATCGTCATACACCATACAAGGTTTAGTACCAAACCAAACAAAGTACTACTACGGTGAAAGAGGATTACATATCATCGGAGGCATCCCATGCTCCTATACATTATTTTTCCTACAGCCCCGGAGTTTCTACACACTAAGCCATATTCCACAAGTCACGCAGGACGGTGGAAATACAACTATTACAATACTAGTGGAACTACTACTATCTCAGTCATCTCCGTAGTAGTTCTCATAAAAGTCTCCTCCGTAGCCTGGAAGTTCAACGTGAGCATCCGGAAACAAATGGTCCTGAGGAGCCTGTGGACCAAAAGGGCTAGGGTGAGGTCTTGCACCAACAAACGGTGGCCTGCGGGGAACACGAGGTGGGGTGATGCCTCCCACATCACGCCAATCCATCATGTCCGGCAGAGCAGACCTAACAGGATACAGATCTCTCATATCCATGCATCCAGCTTGCACAGCCGGTGCAAAACGAGTCAAGGTGGCCCAATGATCAGCGCGGGTGTTGAAAAGCTCCATTCTCAAGGCCCGATTCTCTCGGTCCTTATCCTCGAGAAACTCAGCAGTGGTGCGAGTTAGTGAGTCCTCCTGGCTGGAGTCAGCATAGATAGCCCGAAGATACCCGTGCGCTCCAGGAAGTGAAGCCGGCATATACTGGAAGTCGGTGTTGCGAAGCAGGCCAGTCCTGACTCGCATGATGGTCATCATAGAATAAGCCGCATCTTGCACGGCCATCTCAATAGTAACACCGAGCCCATAGGAACAGTGAAGGGCCTCGGTAGAACCAGCATAAGAGGGAAATATCCGGATGGTGCAAAGATACTAGCTTTGATTAAAGTCTCGATACTGCTCTTCGACCGTGTATTCGGGATACCAACGGTAACCCGTCTCGATCATTACTCGGACTAACATAGCCGTATGACCGGTCACACCAATGCATCGGGTCAGGCGAACCACTTGATTTTGGTCGCGAGTGGCCATCTGAAAGCACAACCATAATGCAAAGGTATTAGAATTTCTAGCAAAATTTCGACAGCATAACGGCTGTAAATGCTCAAGAAGGGTTTGAGACATTTATCAAAGAATTGCATAGACACTCAACAATATCATATCAAGGTTCTGGGTCCAACTTATTAGCATAACAAGGTAGTAGAACTGAACTAGGCTTGTAGTCATCAGACCTACAAGGTACTACTGATTAGTAACACGTGAACCTAATAGAGATAAGAGATCCTAGTCCTTAACCCCCGGTAGAAGAATGGACTGACTCAGATCAGAATGCCATGAGGTAAGAAGTAAAAGAGCCTTACGTACCATCCCACAATCAATTCCCCTACGTATAACTAAAGCATTTCTAGACTCAACATCGACCAGTTTGGCTTGGAGAACCTACAGGCAGTCCGGCTCTGATACCAACGCTGTCAGGACCCCAACTCAATGTCACATCGATCTAGCTTGTAACACCTCATATCACTTTGCGGCCTCACGCACGGTATTCCCACGGGTGTCGCCTTACCTTTGCCCGGGACCGTTTGCGCCTTTTTGGCTCACGTATATGATAGTGTCGCTAGCATCCATATGATAAGGAGCCTGGGCTGACATGACTAGTTGTAAACCCAAAGTGGCACAGACTTACAGGGACAGGCATCCATGACCCAGCATCGAACGTGTCGGTCATCAGCAAGTGGGTCCGGGCTGTAGCACTGGGCTAGCAGGACTCTGGTAAACCGGGCTGTAGCGGGCTAACAGGACTCCGGTACTCAATGCGTGACATTTCCCCGAAGGGACAGACAGATGAACGAACAAGGACACACGCCAGCCAGCCTAAGTGTTCCGGAGCAGTAGCAAGCTACCATGGCTCAATGGAAACACTAGGAGACATTTCCCGGTAAGAGAGGCTACTAAAGATAAACAACTAGATAGCCAGATCCCACACATACCAAGCATTTCAGTCATACACACAATATGCTCGATATGTGCAAATACAACAAGGCATCACAACATGACTCTACGACACAAGTACTTTATTTAGAGGCTTAGAGAGCCATACATAGCATACACACAAGCACAGGTCACACGACCCACATTCAAGTCATACAAGCATACAGGCCGACAGCGGAAGGTAACTTGTCTAGGTATAGACAACTAGTAAAATAAAAGAGGCTTGGGTAAGCCTAGCTATACTACATGGTCCTTCACGTGCTCAGGATCACCACCTGGGCCTTAGTCTACCCATCGATGTCAACGTCTACGAAGAACCCGTCGGAAAGGGTTGTAGCATCTTCTGAAAATATAAATTAAGGCAACATGAGTACAAAGGTACTCAGCAAGACTTACATCAGAACCTACATACATGCACATTATCAAGAAGGGTTGGTGGAGTTATTGCAGCAAGCCAGCTTTGACTCTTGGCTAGGCTATCCTACGAGACTCCAACTTGAAATGGTTTTGCGCACACGAGTCCACTACTCACCACTTCAATACACTACCGAGGATCCACCTCCGTCTTCCTACGGAAGAGCCATCCTCGGCACTCACGCTTATCTTGAGGCTTTTAGTAGTTTCCATTTACTTGTCTATGAACTGTATAGGCAACCAAGTAGTCCTTCACCGCGGACGCGGCTATTCGAATAGATTAGGTTAACCCTGCAGGGGTGTACTTCTTCATACACGCTCTCACCACTTACCGCCGTTTACACGACATGTACTCGGCAACCTTCAACTGGAAGCCCAACGAGGGTGTCGGCCACGACCTACCTAAACACCTAAGTCTCTAATCCAGGTTATCGCCTATTCGGGTTCCATCTATGAGGAGATCCGCCCGGGGTTTCGCTCACAGCCCCAAACGATGTGAACAGGGTTCCTGAGATGCCTAACGGGCAACCGGTACACCGTGCCACGTACCTACCGCATCACAGCCCACCCCTACGGTCAGCGCTGTCCACGGCCTCCAGTAGGCTACAAACACCAGAAACTACTTGCAACTCCTGGATAGAGGACTAGGGTGAATAAGAAGTCGAGAGGGTCCATTGCTTTCGGGCCCAATGCATGGTAGTAGCTGAATCTTAAGTCACACATACAGATCTCAGTGCTTAAGGATGGCTTCAATGAAACAACCCACCATGTACTCCTACATGGCCTCTCATTGATACCTTTACCAAATCGTGTTCAACACACCACTCTCATACTGACATGATCATTTCACTCTAGCCCATCACCCAGATGAACCAGACCTGACACGACTCTAAGCATAGCAGGCATAGCAAGGTAGGAACAACACACACATATGGCTCAGTCAACTCCTACACATGCTAGTGGGTTTCATCTAGTTACTGTGGCAATGACAGGTCATGCAAAGGAAATGGGTTCAACTACCGCAGCACACAGCAGTTTGAAACGCATTGTCTTAATGCAGTAAAAGAGAGCAGGAGCGAGAACATGGGATTGTATCGATATGATCAAACGGTTGGTTGCTTGCCTGATGGGTCGGTGCACTGGTATTGTTCTTCGTTGGGGTAATCACGGTACTCCTCGGGGGCAGAACCTGCCGCAGAGAACACCGATACACAAACATCACCAAACAATATGCAACAATATGATGCATGCATGAGACATGGCATATATGAGTGTGTTGGGCTAATGTAACTAAGACCAGATGGGTTTGAACCATTTTGAACCAAAGATTCAATTTTCAAACTCATAAATGATCATTTAAGGTGCTTTAACTTGTTCTGCAATAAACAGTAGGTTAGCTTGTTTAAACATGCATGAAACCAGTACAGATGGATAGGTTGGATTTTTCTGATCATTTTTCATATATAACTTGTTTGATTTGGAGCTATGGTTGAATTTATATGAATTTTTGAAGTTGCAACAATTTCTGGAATTTCCTGAATAAAAATAAATCTAGAAATAATTACTGCGTCAGCATTGCGTCATGCTGACCTCAGCAGGTCAACAGACCCGGTCCAGTTCAAACCTGACGCGTGGGTCCAGGGTGTCAGTGTGATTAGTTTAGTTAGAATTTAATTAAAACTAAACTGGGTTAATTAGCAGGGCTGGGCCCCACCTGTCAGTGACTCATCGGAGTCAACCAGGGCCCACCCGTGGTCAAAGTCAACATCAGCTGCGTCGGCGTTTAGCCGCCGGCGAGGCCGACGCGGCGGCGGAAGTGGTTTTTTCCGTTTCGACCACCAAATGGGTCACGGAGGGCATCGGGGTGGAGTTGAGGACGAACCGCGGCTCTTGGTGGAGTCCGTTGGGGTCGGGGTGGCCGAAGTTGGCGCCGGCGACAACCTAGGCGGCGACCGGAGTTCGGGTGGAGGCGAACTCGAGCTAGGGTGTGCGGTGAGGTGCGGGGAGTGCATGGTTGGGTCCAACGCAGCGTGGGGAGTGCGATGGACACCGTGAAGTGGCCGGAGGATGGCCGGGAGCACGTCGGCGACGAGATCCGCGGCGGTGCGTGCGGTGATCTTCGTGCGGTGGCTACGCGGCTCGGGAGCGAGAGAGGAATGGTAGGAGGGGTAGCTAGGCTCACTGAGCACTCGTAGAGGCCACCGGCGGGGTCGGGGACGAGCTGATGCGGCGACGGCGTTGAAGGGGATCTCCGATGACGGCGGACTCGGGCGAGGTCGGTGCGGTGGACTCGGGCCTCGCGAGCACATGGGGCTTGGTTAGCTCGATGAAGTGGACGGCGGCGGAGCTCCTGGACACAACAAGACGGAGCACGGGTGGTGGGGAGCGCGGCTACGACGATGGAGCGGCGGCGGTGGCGTCGGCCATGGCTAGGGAGCGCGAGGGGGAGGAGCTGGAGAGGAGAGGGGGTGTCTGGGGGGTTCGGGGGAGAGAGGGGGAGTGATCCTAAGATGACCTAGAAAATTGTGCATCACTTTTGGCAGAGGTTCTGAACCAAGACAAAAAATGATGGACATTTTAGAAGGGCATTTCAGGTTCATTGAAAAAGTTTTTAGTAAACCCTAGTTGGTTTCAGAGGGGGCTGGGGGTTCTGTCATCCCCATTTCAGGTTTCTGTTGCAAGAATAAACATGATGCAACACTCTAATGCATGAACTAGCTAGGGTGTGACAGTACTTCTCCGGTACGTCTGGCTTGAAGTTCTTCGTGCTAGGCCACTGGACTTGCCGCAGCTCACGAGTGAACGTAGGGCAACCTACCGCATACGGCAAGGCGCCTGGTTCCCCTGGCGCATGCATGTCAACAGAAGGCCCAGCGTGCTTGTCGGATTGACGTCGCGCTTCTCTTCGGCGCTCGATACGAGTACGAGCGTCTTCTTGCTGTCGATCGTGGAGAACTTGGCGCTGATCGCGACGAGCTTGTGGATCCGACGATGCGGTGGAGTCGCTGTCGAGGTGGATCCGGCGAGTCAGCGATCTTGGCCTTCGGGGTGGAGATTGCATGGTGGTTGCACCCCCACCAGTTTCGTCGCCACCGGCTCGTGCCTGGCAACCCTGCCGCGGCAGCGACGTGCTCGGCTGCCGTGGAGTGTCGCCGTTGGCGTAGCCGATGAGACTCTGAATGGTGGCCCTCCATTCGTCGATCTTGTCCGACGTCGGAGGGTAATCCAGGAGCAGTTGAGCTCGCGCCAAACCTTCTGCCGGAGTGGTGGGTGGCAGTGGCGGACGGCGCGAGGAGCGGGACATGCTCGGACTTCTAACTATGTTAGAAGGAGCATTATCCCGTCCGGGCGACCGTGTCTCGCTCGTGCTGGCATGTTGGCGTGCATGCTGGTCTTGAGCGCCCCGGGATCCACCAGCTTGATCTTGGCCCAATAAACGTATGGTACTGCGAGTACCATGACGTTGTCGGTCCTGCGCCTCCTGAGACGGGCGCGGAACAAGCACGGATGTCGAGGTCTGCGCCGCCTTGCCCTTGGACCTGGCAGCGTCGTGAGCTTCCTCGTCGACGTCCGTCCTTCCGTCGGCGTCTACCCCACCACCCGTTTGCTCCGGTGGCGGTGGGATCGACGTGGACGGAACAGCTGCCTCCGAAGTCTTCTTCTTCGGTGGCATGTCGATGACGAAAGTGAAGATCTAGCTCGTGTGAACGCCGGATCAGGTTCACACAACCTCGACGCCCCCCTACCTGGCGCGCCAAAGATATCGGGGAAACTGATCCACGAACACCTATGGGACCGGCGGATCGAGCCCCTTTCGGTTCGGCGGGGGGCGGAGGTCGCACGAAGAGCAGATCGAGGCGAGGCACACGAGCAGTTTACCCAGCTTCGGAGCTCTCCGGCGAGATAACACTCCTACTGCTGCTTGTCTGATTGTATTGTGTTCTTGCTCAAGAGAGCTAAGTGTTTTTCTGGCTTCCGAATGAACCGAACCTCCGAACCCCCTCTACGTTGCGCATGGGCCTCCTTTTATACGCTAAAGGGGTCACCGACAGGTGGCAACGTAGACGAGGGCAAAAATGTAAAAAGAGAGGTGGTTGGTACAGCTACCTGTACAGTGTATCCTACCTAACCCTGACGGTAGGGGACAAAGGCAGTAAATGCCCGTCTGCATCGCCCAAACAGTGCAGAAAGGGACCGTCAGGGGCGCCACCGCCTGCCACGATGGCGATCTTGTCAGCATCGCGTGCCACCGCGCAACCCTGGCTGCACAGCCTCCCGCCACGCGTGCCTGGGAAAGCCCTCAGGGCGACACGTTGGTGGATGCGCTAGAGCGTGGGCACAGAGTGACCGCTTGCCGCGGCAAGTGCCTTGCCGCGGTCGTCGTCTTGTCGCGCCCGGGAGCTTGTCGCTCACCGGGCCTTGCCGAGACGCGTGGCGCGTCGCGGCAAGTTCCCTGAGATGCCTTGGTTGGCCTTCCCGGCAAGCTCCTCTTGCCGGGGCCTTGTCTCCTTGACTTGAACACTTTGTTCTTGAATGGCTCCAAAGGAGCCACGGAAGATCTTGGCGGTCACCCGGCAAGCCTTTCCGCGGGGCGCTACAACTGCCCGTGCACAAGTTCGGGGTACTAGGGTACCCCTATTCTAGTACACCGACAAAGAGCCTCACCCGCAACACTACCGACACGGAGGTGCAGCGCATCGCCACTAGGGCAGAAGAGGCTGCGGCAGCAGCTGCCGCGGGCGCATTCGGGTTCACTGTGGAGGAGGCAGAGGCAGCAGAGGCGGCAAGTCTTGCCGAGCGCGAGGAGTTTGCCGGGGAGGAAGATCTTGCCGGCCCTGAAGCTGAGCCGAGCGAGCCCGGCGAGGAAGAGCCCGAGCCTTCAGACAGCTTGCCGCAGGCGGAGCCCCCGGCCCCGCCAAGAAGGCGTCTCCGTAGAGCCGAGGACGTAGTGGGGCAACTGGAGCGGGATCCTCCCGGTCCACCGCCCCCGCTCCTGCCAAGCGGGCGAGGGAGCCTACTCGCCGCACCGGAGGCGAGCCGGACTTCGATCTTTCCGTGCTCAGCTCCGATGACGAAGAAGAAGAGTAAGATCCCCTTGTTGTCCTCGTTGTTCTTCAATTACTGCTATCTTGTTGCTTTCGTCTTGTATCTGACTTGCTTCGATCTGGATCCGTTCCTTTTCAGGACGCTGGCCCAGAGAGCGGTGAAGAGAGCCAAGGCCTCGGTGATTGTCATCGAAGATGATCCCACCGTGTCAGCAGAGGGTGTGTCCGAGACCACCTTGACGGACCCGGCAGCTACTCCCCAAAGCAGCCCCCAGCGCAGCCCCCAGCGTAAGTACATAATTTGCTTCTTGCTGACAGGTGCTCATGGGTGCTCTTTCTTTGCTGATATCTTAACTGTTGGATTTGCGTAGGAGCAGAGCAACTTCACCGGGAGGGCCCGGAAGCCGCTCCCGAAGCGCCATCTGCTTCAACTACGCCGCCAAGGGAGGATCCCCCGGCAAGGGAGCGTTCTCCGGCAAGGGAGAATTCTTCGGCAAGGGGCAGTTCTCCGGCAAGGGACAGCACCAGTGACCCTGCGGTGGTTGAGACCGCAACCGCAGATCTCAGCTCAGGTAATCCACTTGCTTAAGAACTTCCCTCGGGTTTTTCTTCTTCTGATTTTCTCTTTGAGTATTTGCTTGATTCACCTGCTTCTTCCGTGCATCAGATCCACCTGCCACGGAGCCAATGGAAACCGAGGCCGCCGGCGAGGAGAACGCGCGCAGCAGCGCCGACGACGCCGCTGCCACCAAAGGAGAAGCCGGCGCTGACGAGCCCGTCGGAGAAGAGGCCGCCAAGGCTGCTGCCGCAGAAGCAGGCGAGGGGTCTGGCGATCGCACTAACGGCCCCGAGGCCGCAGGAGCGCCAGGCGCTGCATCGACCGCCGATCCCTCTGCCGCTGCTACAGTGTCAAGCTCCGAAGAGCCCCAGCCCGGCGCCTATCTGAAGGCCGGCCATGGCATCTTCATCAAGCTTCCCTGGGCGTCAAGCTCTAGGGCGCCGGCCAAAGGGGAGAATTTCGATGAAGAGCTGCTCGCCTCCGCTGGGCCGTCGTTGGTTGATGCGCCAAGCAGCAGCAGTGGCGAGCCTGAGGAGGACCAGCTGCTACGGAAGCTGTTGTCACTCTACCGCACCCGACAAGCCAAGCTGGCTTCCCGGGAAGCACTTGTCGCGAAGGCGGGGTGGATATGGAGAAGCGCGCGGAGGAACTCCGGGGCCTCAACCAGGAAGCTCTCCGGTCCCTGGCACAGGAGCGGGAGCGACTCGCCGAGGAGCATACGGCCTTCCTTCTCGAGAAGGCTGAAGCTGAGGAGGAACAAAGGTTTGCTGCCGAGAAGCAGTCCGCGCGAGAAGGCGAGTTGGTGCAGCGGAAGGCCAACCTTGACAGCTACGAGGAGGAGCTTGTCGCGCGCGAGGAAACACTTGGCGGGGCTCTTAAAGAAGCCAGGGATGATGCCGCAACTGCAGAGGCCGCCAAGAGGGAGCTAGAGACGAGGATGACGCAGTTGGAAGCCGACCTCAAGGCGAGCGGCGAGGAGCTTGCCGTGCTCAAGCGCGAACGCGAGAAGGATGCTGCCGCCCATGGTGAGCTGCAGGGTCTTCTCGCTGAGAGGAGCAAGGAGCTCAGCGCCGCCAAGGACTCCAACGCGGATCTCGAGTTGAAGCTGGCTACGCTAACTCAGACGCTGGACGGCGCCAAGGAGCGAGAGAAGACTTTGTCGGAGAAGATCAAGGCCGACGAGGCGCTGTTGGCGAGCATCGCCGTTACCCAGAACTCATTTAGGGAGACGGTGGAGCACTGGACCGAGGGTCTGGTGAATATCGCCGCAGTCATCGACGGGGAGCTGGCGCAGCTGGGGATGGAGGACTTCGGGTATTCTTCCGACGAGCATCTCCAACCCAGCGCCAAGCTCAGCTTGTTCTTCAAGGGCGTGGCGACGTCACTCCAGAAACTCCGGGAGAAGATCCCCAAGCAGCTGGCCGACGAGTCGTGCAAGATCTGCGCAGGAGCTCTCCAGAAGGTGCTGATGAAGGTGGCCTTCCGCAATCCAGGCCTCAACCTCACCAACGTCCTCAAATCCTTGCCGCCGGACGCCGATCTGGAAGCGCTCAAGGCCCTTGTCGCACCCATTGTGGAAAAGGTGAGCGAGATCAAGAGGGTTGAGGGCGATCGCGTAGATTAGGCCGCCCGTTTCTTCTTTTTCCTTGTCGCTGCTAATCATGTTATGAGAACAATCTGTTAGAGCTGCGACAAGCTATCTTGTAATATAACTCTATTTCTGGTATCGACTGCTACGTTATTTCCTTTACTAGATTCCTTCCTTTGTATGTTTTTACCCTACGCTTTTAGGGAACTTGTTGGCGCAGGCACCCGAGCCGCGAGCGCTGAGTGCGGGACGTCAGCAGCCTGCTGGCGGTGCCGCTTCCGACAAGGAACCTTGTCGCGACTAGTTGCAGCACACTTAAGTTGTTGAGCGGACTCGAAACAAAGTAAGGGCGCAACTAGCTACGAGTTGGTTCTTCCGCGCATAGGTTTTCCATACAAAGCACGGTCGTTCGAGGAAGATAACTTAAAAATTAAAACTAATTGGTCAAACTTTGGCAACTTAGCTTTTCTGTCGTTTGCTTCCCGGCAAGGAGAAACTTCCTTAAATGACGCCTGGTCCATACCATTATCTTCTCCTTCCCCCCGGCCAACTTGTGTGCGAGAGAACCTTTCTTTCCTTTGAGAAAAAGAAAGAAGAGAAAATAAAGATATGGAGCCTTTCGGCTCGTTATTGCTTACCGGGGGTAGGTGCTGCACAAAGTGTCAGATAACGCATGCAAGAAAGAATATAATGCATGAAATTGACAAGATGTGCGGAGCACATGAGCTTTACTTATGCACGGGATCTGCGCCCGGCTTTGTACAAAGGATTACATGCAACATCGGCAAGACTTGTACAAAAGGTGGTTGCCGGAACGGGTTTCAGCAACCGCGCCCTACGGGTAAAACTTACCAAGATGCTCAATGTTCCAGGAGTTGCTCACCGGAGTGCCATCTTTGGTCTCAAGGCGGACAGCGCTAGGCCTAGTGACTCGTTTCACCCGGTAAGGGCCTTCCCACTTCGGCGTCAACTTGTTGGAATTCTTGGCGGACTAAACGCGCCGAAGAACAAGGTCGCCTTCCTTGATGCTTCTGGCATTAACTTTGCGGCTATGGTAGCGGCGCAAAGCTTGCTGGTATCGAGCAGCTCGTACAGCAGCCTAAAGACGATCCTCCTCAAGGAGCAGCGCGTCATCTTGTCGCAGCTGCTCTTGCTCAAGCTCATCATAAGCGAGCACTCGAGGCGACCCGTATACGAGTTCTGTGGGGAGAACTGCCTCTGCTCCATATACTAGAGCGAAAGGTGGCTGGCCAGTGGCTCGATTTGGCGTCGTCCTGATCGACCAAAGAACCACCGGCAGCTCCTCGATCCAGTTCCGTCCGCACTTGTGCAGCCTGTCGAAAGTCCTGGTCTTGAGCCCGCGCAGCACTTCAGCATTTGCCCTCTCTGCTTGACCGTTGCTTCTCGGATGAGCAATAGAAGCGAAGCAGACCTTGGCACCAAGATCTTGGACGTACTGCATGAAGGTGCGGCTCGTGAATTGTGTGCCGTTGTCGGTGATGATCCTGTTAGGGATCCCAAAACGGCAAACAATTGACTTGAAGAACTTGACTGCTGACTGTGTTGTCACCTTCCTCACTGGTTGCACTTCCGGCCACTTTGTGAACTTGTCGATTGCAACGTACAAGTACTCAAAGCCCCCAAAAGCTCGGGGAAAAGGGCCGAGGATGTCGAGCCACCAGACCGAAAATGGCTAGGATAAAGGGATCGTCTGGAGAGCTTGAGCTGGCTGGTGTATCTGCTTGGAATGGAACTGGCACGCTTCACACTTGGTTACTTGTGCAGTTGCATCCTGGAGGGCTGTCGGCCAAAAGAAACCTTGCCGGAACGCTTTGCCGGCAAGTGCTCTTGCACCAATATGGTGACCACATATGCCTCCATGTATCTCTGCCAACAGCTTTTGTCCGTCTTCCCGGCAAATACACTTCAATTTCACACTGTTGAGTCTTCTTCTGTACAATGTGTTGTCGACAAACTGGTACATACTTGACTGCCGGGCTACTTTTTCCGCTTCTTCTTGCTCTTCGGGAAGTTCTCCTGTCTGAAGGAAATGGACAATCTGCTGTGCCCATGCTGGAGCTTGTGGCTCGACAACAAGGACTAAAGGCACATCTGCTGCTGCGGGAACATCCGCTTCTACGGCGAGAATTTGTGGGTCAGCCGGAGCTTGATGTTCCCCGGCAAGCTTGCCGGAGCAAAGCTTGCCGGGAGCGTTTGCTACGACGGAACAAACCATAAGGCTTGCCGGAGCAGACTGCTCCTCAGCATCCTTGGTGTTGATCTTGGGGACTTTCTTGGCAGCGGCTTCGGGGAGCTCTGCCGGAAAATAGTCACCAGAAATCAACTTCCTCTTTTTGCTCTGTCTAGTTGATGGTGTTACGGATGGTTGAGTCAGCTTGAGCACAAAGATCCCTGGTTCCACAGGTAACTTTAGTGCGGCGCACTTTGACAGGCCATCGGCAATGTCGTTCTGAGCTCTCGGAACATGTTCCATTTGTAGGCCGTCAAAGTGCTCTTCTAGCTTTCTCACTTCATCAACATAGGCTTCCATCAGCGGACTCTGATAATTCTTATTCACTTGGCGGATGACAAGCTGTGAGTCACCCCTGACAATGAGCTTCTTGATCCCAAGGTCTGCTGCGATTCTGAGGCCGGCAAGCAACCCTTCATACTCTGCAGTATTGTTCGTTGCTTGCTCCTTGGGAAAGTGCATCTGGACTACGTACTTGAGATGCTCTCCGGTGGGCGCGACAAGCAGCACGCCCGCACCGGCGCCTTGCAGCGAGAAGGCACCGTCAAAGTACATCAGCCACTCTTTGCTTGCCTCCTTGACGGGGATGCTCGTCTCTGGAATTTCATCAACTGGTGTTGGCGTCCATTCTGCTATGAATTCTGCCAATGCTCTGCTTTAGATAGTTGAAGTGCTCTCAAACTTGAGGCCAAAGCTTGACAGTTCCAGTGCCCACTCGACAATCCTGCCTGTTGCTTCTGGGTTTTGCAGTATCCTCTAGTGGAAAACGAGTGACGACTGTGATCTCATGTGCTTGGAAGTAATGGCGCAGCTTTCTTGAGGCCATGAGGAGGCCGAAAAGCAATTTCTGCACACCAGAGTATCTTGACCTAGCCCCCTGCAGAAGGGAACTGACAAAGTAAACTGGGTGCTGCACCATTCTCTTCTGCATCTTCTCATGCTCCTGCGCAGATCCATCCTTGTCGGGACCAGAGCTTGTCGGCCAAGCCTGCTGCTTGTTGCTGGATGCATCTGCCGTGGTTGCTGGCTCATTATCCGCCTCCCTATCCGCCACTAACGCAGCACTAACCACTTGATTGGTTGCCGCTATATACAGCAGCAACTTCTCTTGTGGTTTAGGTGCGACAAGTGTTGGAGTGGAGGACATGTATCTCTTCAAGTCCTGCAGCGCAGCCTCCGCCTCTGGAGTCCATTTCATTGGACCTGCCTTTTTCAAGATTTTGAAAAATGGCAGGGCGCTCTCAGCAGATCTAGAGATAAACCTGCTGAGAGCAGCCACGCAACCGGCAAGCCTTCGCACATATTTGACGCGCTTTGGTGCTTCAATCTGCTCAATGGCCTTGATCTTGTCGGGATTGGCTTCAATTCCCCGCTGAGACACGAAGAACCCGAGAAGCTTGCCGGAGGGGACTCCAAACACACACTTCTCGGGGTTCAGCTTGAGATTGATCTTGCGCAGATTTGCAAATGTTTCGTCGAATTAGGGTCGCCTTGTCCTTGTTCTTGACCACTATATCATCCATGTAGGCTTCCACATTTCTGTGCATTTGCGGCTCAAAAGCATGATGGACTACCCTTGCGAATGTTGAACCAGCACTTTAAACCGAAGGGCATCCGTATGAAACAGTAGGTGCCACATGGGGTGATGAATGCGGTTTTCTCCTCATCCTCTTCTGCCATGAAGATCTGATGGTATCCTGAGTATGCATCAAGAAATGAAAGCAAATCACATCCAGCCGTGGAGTCAACAATCTGGTCAATGCGCGGCAAGGGAAATGGGTCTTTGGGACAAGCTTTATTGACATCGGTAAAGTCGATACAAAGCCTCCATTTCCCGTTAGCCTTGCGCATGACAACAGGATTGGCCAACCACGTGGGATGGAGCACTCCTATGATAAGGCCTGCTGCTTCCAATTTCTTGATTTCTTCTGCAATGAATTCTTGGCGCTCCACTGCCTTCTTCCTGACTTTCTGCTTGACGGGCCGCGCATGAGGACAGACGGCCAGGTGGTGCTCAATTACTTTCCTGGGAACACCGGGGATGTCAGACGGTTGCCACGCAAACACGTCGACGTTTGCCCGCAGGAAAGCAACGAGCGCGCTTTCCTATTTAGGGTCGAGAGTGGCACTGATGGTGAAGGTACCACTAGTGCCGTCCTCCTTGCCGGACACCTTCTTGGTTTCTGGTGGAGCTTCCATCGCCTTCTTACACTTGTCGGTGGAGCTCGATGGTGCGTCCTCGACGGTAGCGCAGCACTCCGAAGAGGTGCGCTTGTCGGAGTGGGCATCAGAGCTCTTGCCGGACTTGGTCTTCTTCTTCCCCCTGGGAGCTTCAGCGGCAAGTGACTTGCGATCTGTTGCGGCTACTGCTTCCCAGTAGATCTTGTCGGCGCAGATAAGAGCATCCTTCTTGTCGCCGGGGACAGAGATGACACTTATCGGGCCTGGCATCTTCAGTACGTTGTATGCATAGTGAGAGGCTGCCATGCACTTGGCGAGCGCTGGACGCCCAAGTATCCCATTATAAGGCAATGGAAAATCAGCAACGTCGAAAGTGACCCTCTCAGGCCTGAAGTTCAACTTGCTGCCAAATGTTACCGGCAACGTGATCTTTCCCTTCGGCTTGCACCTTCCCGGGTTGATTCCTTGGAACGTGCCGGTCTCTTCGAGCTCGCTGTCAGGGATCTGGAGTTTCTCGAGCACCGCGGAGGAGATCAGATTCAAGCCGGCCCCGCCGTAAACTAACATCTTAGTGACCTTGAGGTTGCAGATAGTTGGTGAAACCAACATCGGCAAGCACCCGACCGCAGTTATGCGATCAGGGTGGTCCTCAATATCAAAGATGATAGGCGTGCTGGACCATTTCAGAGGCTTGCGTGACTCGACGGGTGGTTCTGCTGCATTAACTTCCCGCACCCACTGCTTGAGCTGGCGGTGCGGAGTATGTAGAGAAGCACCACCGTCAACGCACATGACCTCTGTGGCCTTCTGGAACTCCTGCTCATCGGTCTCGTCATCATCCATATCTTCGTCGTCGTCGTCTTCATCCTTGTCGCGGCCACGGGGAGGTCTGTCTTCTTGCCGCTGCTTGGCCTTGCCGCGGCATCCTCCTCGGCCGGGACGTTTCTTGCCAGATCCTCCAGCACCTTCCTGGGCTTTCTCCTTGTCGCGCCGCTCGTATTCAGCCTTTTGCTGCTCAACAAGCTGCTCGACCTTCTTGCAGCTCTGGAGGTCATGGCCCTTGGTGCGGTGGATCTTGTAGTACTGCTTGTTGGTGCCGTCCTGCTTGTCGGTGGCCGCCACAGCCTCTGCGGCAGTCTCCTTGCCGGAGCCACCCGCTTTGGCTTTCTTGGCGCCACCTCCGTTGCCGGACTGCTCGACGACTAGTACCTCTTTGCCTTTCCTCTTCCTATTGTTCCGTCGCCGGTTTTTCTTTGCCGGGGCAGCATCCTCACTTTCAGATCCTCCTGCTCCTACATTCTCTCCGGGGAGTCTCCTCCCTTCCTCAGCACGTGCACACTTGTCGGCCAGGGCATATAGCTCACTGACGTCTCTGAACTTGCACATCGCCATCTCCTCCCGCATCCTGCGATTCCGCACGTTCTGATGGAACGCGCTGATCACCGCGGCAGGGTGGACATCTGGGATGTTGTGCTGTACGCTGCTGAATCTCTAAATGTACTTGCGCAAGGGCTCTCCTTCCTTCTGGGCGAGCAGATGAAGGTCACTCTCTTGGCCATGAGGCTTGTGGCCGCCTGTGAAGGCGCCGACAAACTGATGGCATAGATCGGCCCAAGAGGATATGGAGTTGTCCGGCAAGTGCATGAGCCAGGATCTGACGTTGGGCTTGAGCACCAGCGGGAAGTAGTTGGCAAGGATCTTGTCGTCCCGTCCCCCGGCAGCCTGCACCGCAATGGTGTAGATGCTGAGGAACTCCGACAGATGCGTCTTGCCGTCATACTTCTCCGGTACGTCTGGCTTGAAGTTCTTCGTGCTAGGCCACTGGACAAGCCGCAGCTCATGAGTGAAGGCAAGGAAACCTACTGCGTACGGCAAGTCGCCTGGTACCCCTGGCGCATGCATGTCAACAGAAGGCCCAGCGCGCTTGTCGGATTGACGTCGCGCTTCTCTTCGGCGCTCGATACGAGTATGAGTGTCTTCTTGCTGTCGATCATGGAGAACTTGGCGCTGATCGCGACGAGCTCGTGGATCCGACAATGCGGTGGAGTCGCTATCGAGGTGGATCCGGTGAGTCGGCGATCTTGGCCTTCGGGGTGGAGATTGCATGGTGGTTGCACCCCCACCAGTTTCGTCGCCACGGGCTCGCGCCTGGCAACCCTGCCGCGGCAGCGACATGCTCGGCTGCCATGGAGTGTCGCCGTTGGCGTAACCGATGAGACTCTGAATGGTGGCCCTCCATTCGTCGATCTTGTCCGACGTCGGAGGGTAATCCAGGAGCAGTTGAGCTCGCGCCAAAGCTTCTGCCGGAGTGGTGGGTGGCAGTGGCGGACAGCGCGAGGAGCGGGATATGCTCGGACTTCTAACTATGTTAGAAGGAGCATTATCCCGTCCGGGCGACCGTGTCTCGCTCGTGCTGGCACGTTGGCGTGCATGCTGGTCTTGAGCACCCCGGGATCCACCAGCTTGATCTTGGCCCAACAAACGTATGGTACTGCGAGTACCATGACGTTGTCGGTCCAGCGCCTCCTGAGACGGGCGCGGAACAAGCACGGACGTCGAGGTCTGCGCCGCCTTGCCCTTGGACCTGGCAACGTCGTGAGCTTCCTCGTCGATGTCCGTCCTTCCGCCGGCGTCTACCCCACCACCCGTTTGCTCCGGTGGCGGTGGGATCGACGTGGACGGAACAGCTGCCTTCGAAGCCTTCTTCTTCGATGGCATGTCGATGACAAAAGTGAAGATCTAGCTCGTGTGAATGCCGGATCAGGTTCACACAACCTCGACGCCCCCCTACCTGGCGCGCCAAAGATGTGGGGGAAACTGATCCACGAACACCTATGGGGTCGGCGGAACGAGCCCCTTTCGGTTCGGCGGGGGGCGGAGATCGCACGAAGAGCGGATCGAGGTGAAGCACATGAGCAGTTTACCCAGCTTCGGAGCTCTCCGGAGAGATAACACTCCTACTGCTGCTTGTCTGATTGTATTATGTTCTTGCTCGAGAGAGAGCTAAGTGTTTTTCTGGCTTACGAATGAACCGAACCCCCTCTACGTTGCGCATGGGCCTCCTTTTATATGCTTAAGGGGTCACCGACAGGTGGCAACGCAGAGAAGGGTAAAAGTGGAAAAGGGGTTGCGGTTGGTATAGCTACCTGTATAGTGTATCCTACCTAACCCTGACGGCAGGGGACAAAGGCAGTAAATGCCCGTCTGCATCGCCCAAACAGTGCAGAAAGGTACCGTCAGGGGCGCCACCGCTTGCCACGATGACAATCTTGTCAGCATCGCATGCCACTGCGCACCGCTGGCTGCACAGCCTTCCGCCACGCGCGCCTGGAAAGGCCCCCAGGGCGACACATTGGTGGATGCGCTGGAGCGTGGGCACAGAGTGACCGCTTGCCGCGGCAAGTGCCTTGCCGCGGTCGTCGTCTTGTCGCGCCCGGGAGCTTGTCGCTCACCGGGCCTTGTTGGGACGCGTGGCGCGTCGCGGCAAGTTCCCTGAGATGCCTTGGTTGGCCTTCCCAGCAAGCTCCTCTTGCCGGGGCCTTGTCTCCTTGACTTGAACACTTTGTTCTTGAATGGCTCCAAAGGAGCCACGGAGGATCTTGGCGGTCACCCGGCAAGCCTTTGCCGCGGGGCGCTGCAACTGCCCGTGCACAAGTTCGGGGTACTAGGGTACCCCTATTCTAGTACACCGACAACAATGAACGATGAGATGTGGAGGATGGACTCCGGAGCCAAGTCATGGAATTCCAGCCCATAATAAAACATGAGCCCCCTCACGAAGGGGTCCATCGGGAAGCCTAAACCCCGAAGGAGGTGAGACACGAACACGACGCTCTCACCAGGCTCGGGAGTGGGAATGGCTTGCCCTTGGGCAGGCAGCCTATGCGAAATCTCGCAGGTTAGGTACCTGGCATCTCTCAGCTTTAGCACGTCTTCTTCCGTGACGGAAGAGGGCATCCACCGACCTTGTAGGTCGGAGCCGGACATTGTTAAAGGTCCGAAGTGCCCGAATCTGGAACCTTAGGTGTTGGAACTCGAGGCGAGGGGCGGATTGGATTGAGATTGAAGAAAAGGAACGGGCCTTGGTCTCATTATAAAGGGGTAGAATACCAAGAGCCATCCCCGTGACAGTTTGGGACTCGCCTTCGATGGAGGGGGCATGCCAACGGGCACGATTGGGTTACCCATGTCCGTATTGATGAGAATCCCGGGAAAAGGGGACACGATCTCTGCTTTGACAAGACGTGCCAAGGAAACCGCTTCGCTAAACGCGCTGAGGTGGAACAAAAAAATGATTCGAATAAAGGCTTGGCCGTGGCATGACATCATACCACGAAGCGCGTCAGCAGATTGAACCTGTGTAAATATTATTCTCTCTACGGTGGCATGTGGAATTTATTTTGTAGAGCCGGACACTATCCTGGTGTTCAAAATCTTCTATATTATTCGGAGGAGGAACCCGCCTTGCAATGCCGAAGACAATATGCGCGCTGGACTCATCGTCATTGAAGCCTGGTTCAGGGGCTACTGAGGGAGTCCTGGATTAGGGGGTGTCCGGATAGCCGAACTATCATCATTGGCCGGACTCCAAGACTATGAAGATACAAGACTGAAGACTTCGTCCCGTGTCTGGATGGGACTTTCCTTGGCGTGGAAGGCAAGCTTGGCGATGCGGATATGTAGATCTCCTACCATTGTAACCGAATTTGTGTAACCCTAGCCTTCTTCGCTGTCTATATAAACCGGAGGCTTTTAGTCCATAGGACACATAACAATCATACCATAGGCTAGCTTCTAGGGTTTAGCCTCCTTGATCTCGTGGTAGATCTACTCTTGTACTACCCATATCATCAATATCAATCAAGCAGGAGTAGGGTTTTACCTCCATCAAGAGGGCCTGAACCTGGGTAAAAACATCGTGTCCCTTGTCTCCTGTTACCATCCGCCTAGACGCACAGTTCGGGACCCCCTACCCGAGATCCGCCGGTTTTGACACCGACAGCGGCGCTACTGCTAAATTTCCGCCCCTCGCTACTACTAGTTTTATTATTATTTTTCCTGCATATTTGTTTTGTATTTGAATAGGCTTTATACAATAATCTTTAGCATATCATACACATACAAATGTAATCACAGCATATACATACAATTAGTCTCATCAAATCATGTCATCATCGTAATCATCATCCAAAACAAAGTGGTCTCTCGTCATCAATCTCGAAAATAGCGAGACAAGTCTCGATTTCTTGTAAGTACATCGTCATCCATCTAAACAATGATATACGCGAGAAGAGCTATCACTTTGAGTACATGAGTTCGTATCCCTCTCTCGCATTAGCGTGAACCTAAACTAACTACTGCCTGTCGCTCGGAAACCGGAAACCGGTACACCTGGGCCTGACAGTCCGGCCACATGTCGTATATATACTCCTGGCATAGCACTTCTTCGCCATCTATGATCTATGCACCTGCATCGTCACATGAGTCAATGATATGCAACATATATAGTTGAGCAATAGAAAGAGACAGACTTTGCAAAAATAGAAACAACATATCATAAGCATAAATAACAAAGTTCATCGTACCCAAAATGCCCTAACTAGAGTGATTTTCGCTAGTCGAGGAGGAGGATGGTTTAATTACATCACAAATAAAGTTTCACCGTGCATAACTCAAAGTTTTTTCATACAGAAAGTATGGACTAAACGGACACATTGTCATATATCGACAATCACTCCACCATGTTGTGCCATCCATCCATATCAGGGAGATAGTCCTCGAGCTTCGTGAAAGGCTTCATGTCGAGACACTAAGAGGCTATCCATGTTCGGACGTCTTCCCGCGACATTTGTCCTTCTCTGTAGAACATCCCTGTTTTTCCGACGACCTCCTTCATGATGATTTGGGCAAGTTCACGCTGGATGTTATACAACTCAGCTTGAAGTCGATGATCCTCGATATCTCCTATGTCCTTTGCCCATTGCAGAATATGGGCATCGCCAGATCTAGGTGAAATGTGAAGGTTCTGGTGATCCCGTCTGTACTCTAGCATGTGGTGTAGGACATAGAATCCATCATTAAGAGAATCGTTCGGTTGCTGGATGCAGCAGAAGTCGGTCTTATGGCTAAAGGCGACCCTGCCGCCCCTTCTCTTCTTGTCCCTAACCTCTCCACCCCTTGCTTGGTAGTAAAACATAGCACTGTCGAGAACATCTTTGATGTGGGTGTAATCCTTTTTGTGAATTTTCTTCGACGAGTCCAAGTAAAGAGCATGGGAGAATCGGGGGTAGAGGATGATGAGGACGGCGCGCCCGCCGCTGCGCAAAATAAGTACACCTCAAATTAATTAGCCTCCACCGTGCAAATGAATTATTGAAATCGAAGGAAGGATAGCAGCGCGGATGACTTACACGGGATGATAAGGCACGAGAATCGCCTCCTTGTCCTTATTGGTGAGCATGAAACTGATGATGTAATCCCTCGCGTATTCACGCTGCTCTGCGCAGACTCCCAAGAAGCCCTCATGCATGTAGTATGGGTCAGCGACACAGATATGACGTATCTGCTCAACCCCAATGATGTAGTTCATGTGCAAGGCATAAAGGCGGACAAACGTAAAATCTAGCTTCTTCACGTGAAACATGTCGAATATGTAATCGAATCGGATGAAGAACTTATCCGCGGGTAAGCTGTCGACGTACGACATTTGCCGCGGAACGTTAACCACATAGAGTGGGTATCCTGGATCTTTCGAGGCGATGAGGCCTTTCTCTACCCGCAGCGCATCGTCATGAAGTCTCCTTAGATCGCCGAATCTGGCCCATAGCGCTGTTACAGGTAGGATTGGTTGACCCGGGATATGACATTTATCCGCGTCGCGGATATCTATACGGTCCTGAAGCCGAGGCTGCTGAGGCGGCTGGATCATAGAATCAACTTTTTTGCCTTTCCTCGCTCTCTTCCTAGACTTCTTTACTACTGGAAGGTCGTCCATAATATGTTGAGACAGTAATTCAGGCACCAACTCATGACGCTCAAACCCTGAGGAGGCGCCAGTATAGACATACTGTTCAGCGCCATCATCATCCTCATCCTCATCCATAGCGACGTCATCAGCGACTAATGGAGCCTCCTCCTTACCCTGTCCGCTATCACCAAACCCGACACCTGACGCTAATTGGGTAGGTGGGGTGTTGATGTTCATACCTTGCTGAGGCTGCGTGCTCGTGGGTGTGCTCCCGGCCGCCTCCAGACGAAGCAGACTCTTTGGCCACAACAGGACCCACCCATTGCAAAAATCACCAAGCCGCCGCAGTGTCTCGTCGTCATCCCCCACTAGTATTATAGGAGGCAAATTCTCGTGGCCCGGTTTGACACTGGCCACGGAAACCTTGAACTCGTTCGGGGGGATCGGCCGGCTGTGGAACAATGGTTCCTTCGGCTATGGAACAATGGTTCCTTGGGCTTCCTCGGGCGCCTTTGGCTCAAAAATGCCATCGTCCACCTCCGTGAACACCAGTCTAGTAGTCCTGAGTTTGTTAGGAACCCGTTGCCTCTTTGCTTTCGGTTCTACACCGGCTCCACTCCTCGAGGCAGCACCGGTCTCAGTCTCAGCGCCGGTTGACGGTGTCCTGGACTAGGGGGTACTCACCACGTCGTCTCCCGATCAGTTGGATTGGGCCGAGGATCCCCATGGCCGTATACTCATGGGCCAGTCTGGACAGTTGCCGCATACAAGGAAGATTCCACAAGACTTGGCGATCAAGACAAGGACTCCTCCCCCACCGGCGTATTCGGCTAGGACTCTTGTTATCCTAGGCCTCTGGTGCATTATATAAACCAAGGCCAGGCTAGTCGATAGATATACAACAACAATCATACCATAGGCTAGCTTCTAGGGTTTATCCTCCTTGATCTCGTGGTAGATCTACTCTTGTAATACCCACATTATCAATATCAATCAAGCAGGACGTAGGGTTTTACCTCCATCAAGAGGGCCCGAACCTGGGTAAAACATCATGTCCCTTGTCTCCTGTTACCATTGATCCTAAGACGCACAGTTCGAGACCCCCTGCCCGAGATCCGCCGGTTTTGTCACCGACATTGGTGCTTTCATTGAGGCAAATTCTCGACTGCAGGTCAATGGCTCGACTGCAGGTCAACTGCGACGTCGCTGTGTGATCGGTGAAAGGATCAATGGCTCGACTGCAGGTCAACTGCGACGTCGGCTTCTTCGTCGCCAGCTCGGCTGGTCACCTTGGCTTGACCAAGGACTGCGCCCTACCTCCAATCGTCATGTTCGGATGAAGGCCTTCATCAACATCAACTCCGATCTCTATCAAGATCATGGAGGAGTCATCCATGGAGCTCGGGGGCTCAACGTCAACATTGCCCTCAGGCGACCGTGCTGTTTTTCTGGACAACAAACTTGTATCCGCCGCCACCGCCTTCTCGAGTGTCGCCTAAACGATTACTTTGGTGGAATTATGCGGAATTAAGTCTACAACAACCCTGCAAAAATTTCGTCGAGTTCCGATGGAGGAATCTCCGGCAATCTCTGATATACCGGAGCCCTGTTGAATCTGGAAGAGAATTCGGACGAGTTTAGGGCGTGGTATACAGCGTCTAGCTCGGCTGTCCTTTGGAGGATCCAACCTTTGATTTGCTGCGGAATTCCCTTATCTACCACCTGCCAAAAATTCAGCTCGATCCGACCGTCCAAACTCCGGGAAACTTCCAATTAGTGCATCACTTTTTGGATTCGTTTTCTGCGCGAAAACGAATCCGACCCGAGTTCGTCTTTTTTATGAACGGGATTTCGGACATCCTTTTTGAAGGAAGTTTTGTATGGGGTATTGTGTTTTGTTCCCGAACACATCCCACTAACTTTAAGATCTTTTGAACATGATCTTCAACATCATGCTGGTGTCAAATCAGTCCGGCAATATTGCTCCACGGCTGCCGACCTGCGCTAGACATGTCGTCACTTTGTTGAGCCAAGCTCAACTTCTTCGGATCATCATCTTGGCAAGCCGAACAAGAGTCCGGCATCGCGAAGGATAAATCATCACCAACATCGCCGCCCCACGGATTACACGGAGCGGGCATACCAGCATCGCCGCACGGTCCCTTCATCAAGCCAGCATCGACCACGTCACGACCTGCATCGGCAGGGCCACACTATTGCTTCTTCAAGCTGGTGTCCATCACGCCGACCTACTTCGACATCTCGGCTGGACCGGGGGCTTCGCCATCTCTTCATCAACCTACTCCGGACACTTCGGCGTCACTAGCCGACCAGGCATAGGTGCGCGGATCAAGTCCCAATTTTGGGAATCACCTTCCTTCGGATTGCCACAACAAATAAACTAGGTCTATCAAATGGTGGCCGCATTATCGATGGTTGCATGATGGTTCGGTCAGTTTCCGTACATAGTTCGGCGAACGCCGCATCCGAAACTCGGACCGACCTGTGAATCCAGGCTTTGCCACGCCTTTATTGCATTACGCTGACGACCTGCATCGACATCAACTTCGGCGCCAGGCCATATTTCTTTTACTACTCACTTTGCATAAAATATTTATCATGCAACATTTTTTTTAATTCCTATTATTACTATTATCCCCGGTCTGCACTATTTTTTGTGCACAAGAAAATGATCCAGCCGGACTATATCCTTTGACGTCACCTCGGTTGGACGGGGGGCTTCGTCAACACTTCATTACCCCATGCCAGGGACTTCGGCATCACTCTGCCGTCCTGCATTGACCATGCTATGTCACCACTTCACAGTGCCGAGCTCTTTGCTCCGCCACCTCGGGACCGGCTTGGGGGATGGAACCTTGTCCCGCATCAAGCTCGGACCGCGTCGTCAATACCGAACACATTAACCAGCTAAGTTGCCTTCATGCTCAAAGTTTTAAATTTCTAACTTGTGTTCGGTTCGACCAAGAATTATACTTTTTTGTAAAAAGTTGCTTGTACAAATTTTCCTTGTCGAAACTTTGTTCACACACACTTGACGCGCTACCCGCGCTCATTATACCTGGGGGCTTCTTTAACAGAAGCTTATTAATACGGGCTTTATGCCCAACACATGTGTCACACTTCCGCATGTACCTTTTATTCACCATTATATGCATCGATATGACTTAAGTTTTGGCTAAGCTGGGTTGCCTGGCTCCTATGCTTACCCCTACGTTCCCGATTGTTCTGCTAGGTGGTAAAGGGAGCACCTCTGCGATTGTTACTGCCGGGTCAGCCGGATGTGTACCTCAGACTCGGTGAAGCCGAAAGCTAGCGTTCTTAAGGGAATATTCAGTCGGTGAACTAAAAGATGATTTTTAATTATTTACCCATCTGCCCCCAGATGATTTTCTGCTTTCATAGCAGCTTTGACATGCACTTTAGGGCATGCATCCCAGCGAAAGGAACCTTTAACGGAACTATTCTCCCTGGAAGATGTTTCTTACTACCCATGTAATATAACATAACTAGTTGGGCACTTGTCTGATACAGCACTAATGACCCCTACGCCTTGTCTCCATGCATACCACGGTTCTTATATAACCACAAAGGTATTCGGACACACGCCGGACTGTTGGGTCCGGAAGTCAAAGCGAAAAGGTCCGCTACGACAAACGATCTACAATCCGGCTAGAAGGCATTCTACATGTCACCTTACATTTTATAGTCAAATTTTACCCAAGTCGCTTGGGGGCTCTTATATTTATTTGAGCCGTTTCATACTAAGTGTTTTTCTTCTTAGTAGTTGCAAAGTTAAAGCACGGCAGAAGCACTTTTTTCTAAAGTCCAATTTTCGGATCGGCACCGAACACTTGCTCTTGTTCGGACGTCATGTTTTTACTGACGTTTTTTGGTTTTCCAAGATTTTGGCACTTTTAAACTATTTGTGTGTTTTCAGCACCAGTCTTGCAGTGCAACGCCGGACACCTTTAGAGATTCGGCAAAAACATTCTCGGATATTGCTATATATGCATCAGCTTCGAATTGTGTCTTCGGTCAATAGTTGGGTTGCCCGGCTCCCGCGCTTGCCTCCTATGTTCCGCTTTGTTCGGCTAGGTGTGCAAAGGGAGAACCACTGCGATTGTGCTTCCAGCTTGCATGGTCAAGCACCTCAGTGGAGAAAGCCGAAAATTGACTGTCACAATAGGTGTAAAATGGTCAGTGATCCGATGACTATATTAAATGACGGGCCATTCATAACATTGGCCGAAGTGTTTCCGGCTTGACCTCGTCTGTCGCCGAACACGGCGGGGGCTAGTAACTGGCCTCCCAAACTAAATCCTCGATCTTTTGCTCTTACATTGGAGCCGAGGTTTCATGATCATGCTTAGCATGACAACCCAAAGAAAGGAACCGATAGCGGGACTATTTTCTTTGGAAGACATTTCTTCTGTTAAACAACAATATAACATATCTCTCTGCGTACCTTTGTTTAGAAAGCCGTATGACCAGATTGCCTTGTTTGTCGTAAATCTTTGCCCTCATAAAGGCTTTATAAATTAGGACAAACACTCCTCGGCTACCGGCCGAGGAGGTTAAAGCCCATGGTCGGTCAACAAAGTTTTGTACAATGCGGATCCGAGCATTAATGACGTAAAGTACTTGGATACATAGAGTCATTACACATAATTTGTGATTTTACTATGGATATTGATCCTTAATTCGGCGACCCGTGCCCGCATTAAGGCTCGGGGGCTACTAGGCTTCGGGCTTATTATTTACAAATATTAAAGGGGCACATTGATCCCCTGATCTGGTGTTGCCACCCGACCAGTGTCTCGGGGGCTACTGCATTGCTTGTTCTATGCAGAAAATCTTAAGTGCAATACAGTTTCTGAGGAGATTTTGATCCTCAGGTTGGTCGGCCGCACCCAACCTGAGTCTCGAGGACTGAGCATGCCGCTTTTTGTGTCCCAAAGTGTTCTGCCGAGCTAGGACTTGATCCTCAGACCGATTTTGCAAATCAACCTGAGTCTCAGCGGCTACGGGGATCAGCGGTCTTATGTCATCCTTCATGTGTATCTCGGGTTTTAGACCGATACCCACCTTGAGGGCTACTGGCACCAATCAAAAATATTGACAAAAATTGGCCCACATTCGGGGTGGTGCACCACCTCGGAAGCAGTCCGGCATTAAGCTCGGGCGCTAGTGGCTGGCTCCATAGAGGGCATTTCCAGCATTAAGCTCGGCTAAACTCCTTCAACTTTTTTGGACCAAGATGATCTATGACATCTTGGATACAGTCCGGCGTTGGAGCTCGGATACACAGTCCGGCGTTGGAGCTCGGATACATAGTCCAGCGTTAGAGCTCGGATACCGTCCGGCGTTGGAGCTCGGATACATAGCCCGGCGTTAGAGCTGGGAAGCAGTCCGGCATTGGTGCTCGGCTGCAAAGGATACCTCGAATGCAGTTCGGCGTTGGAGCTCGGACGCAAGAGGACATTGCCGCTCGGGAACAACTTCAAACCTGAGGTGTGGCATAAAAATAAAAAGGCATTGATAAAGGCCGGAAACTTAAAGGGGCTCCTCGGATACCCGACGCATAAACTCGCCGAATGCATTTCGGCGATCCTCAAGATCGAAGATGAGAAGATATGTTGAACTAGTTTTCAAGACTGACGACCAAAGATGAAGAACAGTTCGGAAGAATCGAGGAGCGTCCCCAACTTGAAGACCGGTTCAGGGGGCTACTGACGGTGTCCTGGACTAGGGGGTACTCACCATGTTGTCTCCCGATCAGTTGGATTGGGCCGAGGATCCCCATGGCCGTATACTCATGGGCCAGTCCGGACAGTTGCCGCATACAAGGAAGATTCCACAAGACTTGGCGATCAAGACAAGGACTCCTCCCCCACCGGCGTATTCGGCTAGGACTCTTGTTATCCTAGGCCTCTGGTGCATTATATAAACCAAGGCCAGGCTAGTCGATAGATATACAGCAACAATCATACCATAGGCTAGCTTCTAGGGTTTAGCCTCCTTGATCTCGTGGTAGATCTACTCTTGTAATACCGACATTATCAATATCAATCAAGCAGGACGTAGGGTTTTACCTCCATCAAGAGGGCCCGAACCTGGGTAAAACATCGTGTCCCTTGTCTCCTGTTACCATTGATCCTAAGACGCATAGTTTGGGACCCCCTACCCGAGATCCGCCGGTTTTGACACCGACACCGGTCTCGATGATGGTCTGAGTCTCAGCGCCGGTCTCAGTCTCAACACCGGTCTGCGTGTTGGTCTCAGTCCCCGATGCCACCAGTGGGCCCAGCAACAACATCGGTTGATCGTCTGTAAGGCTAAAAAATTTGTCTGCCGCCTGGTAGACGTTGTCGCAATCACCAGAACCCTGTCGTTCATCGTTGCTAGCGATGTTTCCTATGATTAAATCTAGTCAATTAATTCTAGACCTAATAAAATGAATAATGACATAAAAAGGCCTATTGTTTTGCAGGAATGTTGACTCCTTCCTGCTGCGGCAAATCCTAGGCACTCGATATGTCCTAGTTTGTAGCACAAGTCATGCCGAAATTCACGGAAAATTTCGGCATGACCTTTGCTAAAAAGTGGACAAATCGAGAACCTAAAATTTGCCGGAACAGAAATGAATCAACATTCCGGCAAAACATAGGCCACTCAGCATCATCCCTGGAAACAACAAAGCCACTTGGGCACAATCTAACAACTCCAATGAAAAGATATAATATGACCACTTCAATGAAAAGATATAATCAACAATAAAAGTCTAGGAAGGGATCATCTTTAAAATAAAATTTGCCTAAATTCTTTTCCTTGAAAAATAATGGTCTTTTCAAAAATCAAAAACCTTTGCAAAATGACCTCACTGAACACTTCTCTGCCTAGGACAGAACCCAAATTATGTTGACCTAGCTATTCCTCTCTCTCACACAAACACACATTATTATCTCTAACCCTTCTCTGCCTAGGACAGAACCCAATTAAATTACAAAGGAACTCCATTTCTCTAACCCTTCTGACCTAATGCTCTAAAATAAAATTTTCCTCTAACCTAGCTAACCTACTTAACCTAGCTTGTTAATCCAACGAACCTAATTAACCTACCTATTTAACCTAGTTAGTTAATCTAGTTTACCTAGATAATTAACCCTAATTAAACTAGTTAACGCAGCTAGTTCTCTGTCAAAGCCCTAAATAAATTTTTGCACTAATTAACCTAGATAATCAACCTCATTAAACTAGTTAACCTGACTAGTTCTCTGTCAAAGCCCTAACTAAATTTTTACACTAACCTCGATAATTAACCTAATTAAACTAGTTAACCTAACTACTTCTCTGTCAAAGCCCTAACTAAATTTTTGCCCTAACCTAGATAATTAACCTAATTAAACTAGCTAACCTATGCATGAGAGAGAGAGGAGGGGTGGGGGCTTACAGAGGATGGCTGCGATGGTGGCGAGGGAGGCAGTGATGGCGAGGGAGGTAAGGGCGTCTCCAGTGACGGCGAGGGAGGCAGTTGTGGCGAGGAAGGATCCGGTGGCGTCGACGGTGGCTCCGGTGGCGTTGACGAGGCCGCACGGCTCCGTGGCATTGGGGGCGGCACCGGTGGCGTCGACGGCGCACGGCTCTGGTGGCGTTGACGTCGGCAAGAGACGGTGGCGAAGTGGAGCGACGACGAATCGGGGAGACGGCAGCGCGCGGGGTGGTTGAGGGATTTGGGGGAGAAGTGGTGGCCGGGGGGAAACTGTTTTTTAGTTAAGTCAAACTTAGCGGTAGCGCGTTGGTAAAACGCGATATAGCTAAGATAGCTATAGCGGTTTTTACAAAACGCGCTGCTGTTATAGCTATGTAATTTTCTTCCATTTTTTAATTTCCTTTTCCGTTTCTATAGCGGGGGTCTAGGACACGCGTTGCAGCTACGTTAGCTATAGCGCCTCTTACAAACACACGCTGCTGCTATGCCTTCCTCCGTTTTTTCGCTTTTTCATTTATTTTGCTTTATATTTTATTTTTTTCCTTTCTTCTTTTTCTATTTCTTTCATTTTCATTTACTTTTCTATTAGTTTTTCATCTTATTTTATTTCCGTTAGACGCGCTGCTACTTATGCCCTAGCGGTAGCGCGTTTCTTCCAAGCCCGCTACTGCTATGCGTAGCCTATCATTCTAGCAATGGGAATATTAGTTGTAGCGCCTTTGCCACTACATGCGCTACTGCTAAGGTTGTATCTGTAGCGCGGTTTTTTCTCAAATGCTACTGCTATCTAGCACTAGCTCCCTTTTTTGACCCGCGCTGTTGCTAAATTTCTGTGTATAAGGTTTTCCCTAGTAGTGAATATCCATGATGCTAATGATATGCAAAGCCACAAGCTTGGGGAAGCTATGTTTGATGAAGATGATATTTTTTGTCCCCCGGGTTTTGATGAGAAAATTTCTTATGATCAAAGCATGCATACTATTTATGATGATTATTGTGATGATACGTATGCCATAAAGAATAAACTTGCTTATATGGAGAATAGTAAATATTCTTTGCAAGTAGATCTTGAAAAGAATGATTTAGGTGCTGGTAATATTGTTTAATTCATTCATGATGCTACTGAAAATTATTATGAGGGAGGAACATATGCTTGTAGGAATTGCAATAATATCAAGTTTCCTCTCTATGTGCTTAATGTTTTAAAGTTATGCTTGTTTTGCCTCCCTATGCTAGTTGATTATTGTTCCCATAAATTGTTTGCTCACAAAATCCCTATGCATAGGAAGTGGTTTAGGCTTAAATGTGCTAGTCATATGCTTCATGATGCTCCCGTTATGTTTCAATTCTTATATTTTAGGTGAGCATCATTGTCATCATCATGCCTAGCTAAAAAGGCATTAAAGAAAAGCGCTTGTTGGGAAACAACCCAATATTTACCCTTACTGTTTTTGTGTGTTCACATGATTATTCTACTGTAGTAATCATGTTTTATAGCTTTTGTTTCAATAAAGTGACAAGTAAGACCTTTAGGATAGCCTACGGTGATAGTTGTTTTGATCCTGCTGAAAATAAGAAACTTTTGCACCCAGTAAATTAGTTTTGATAATTCACAGAAACGTGATTTTGATCTGATTCTTTTTGCTCTGGATTTGTAAACAAATTTCTTAGGACGTCCTAATTTGGTAGGATTGTTGGAGTTCCAGAAGTATACGTTTGATACAGATTACTACAGACTTTCCTCTTTTTACAGATTCTGTTTTATATGTGTTGTTTGCTTATTTTGATGAATCTATGAGTAGTATCGGAGGGTATGAACCATAGAGAAGTTGGAATACAGTAGATATTACACCATTATGAATTTAGAATGAGTTCATTACAATATCTAAGTGGTGGTTTTATTTTCTTATACTAACGGAGCTTACGAGTTTTTTGTTGAGTCTTGTGTTGTGAAGTTTTCAAGTTTTGGGTAAAAATTCGATGGACTATGGAATAAGGAGTGGCAAGAGCCTAAGCTTGGGGATGCCCAAGGAACCCCAAGGTAATATTCAAGGACACCCAAGAGTCTAAGCTTGGGGATGCCCCGGATGGCATCCCCTCTTTCGTCTTCGTTCATCGGTAACTTTACTTGGAGCTATATTTTTATTCACCACATGATATGTGTTTTGCTTGGAGCGTCATTTTCTTTTGTTTTGTTTTTCCTGTTGTTTGAATAAAATAACAAGATATGAAATTCTTAAATGTTAGAGAGTCTTCACATAGTTGCACAATTATTTGTCTACTCATTGATCTTCACTTATATCTTTTGGAGTAGTTTGTCATTTGCTCTAGTTCTTCACTTATATTTTTTAGAGAACGGCGGTGGTTCTATTTTGTAGAAAGTATTGATCTCTCATGCTTCACTTATATTATTTTGAGAGTCTTTTAGAACATCATGGTGTTTGCTATGGTTATAAAATTGGTCCTAGAATGATGGGCATCCAAGTTGGGTATAATAAAAACTATCAAGAAGTGAATTCGATGCTATGATCAATTTGATGCTTGATAATTGTTTTGAGCTGAGGATGGTGATATTAGAGTCATGCTAGTGCAGTAATTGTGAATTTGAGGAATACTTGTGTTGAAGTTTGTGATTCCCGTAGCATGCACGTATGGTGAACCGCTTTGTGATGAAGTTGGAGCGCGATTTATTTATTGATTGTCTTCCTTATGAATGGCGGTCGGGGACGAGCGATGGTCTTTTCCTACAAATCTATCCCCCTAGGAGCATGCGCATAGTAATTTGTTTTCAATGACTTGTAGATTTTTGCAATAAGTATATGAGTTCTTTGTGACTAATGTTCAGTCCATGGATTATATGCACTCTCACCCTTCCACCATTGCTAGCCTCTCTTGTGCCGCACAACTTTCGCCGGTACCATACACCCACCATATACCTTCCTCAAAACAGCCACCATACCTACCTTTTATGGCATTTCCATAGCCATTCCGAGATATATTGCCATGCAACTTTCCACTGTTCCGTTTATTATGACACACGTCATCATTGTCATATTGCCCTTTGCATGATCATGTAGTTGACATCGTATTTGTGGCAAAGCCACCTTCATAATTTCATACATGTCTCTCTTGATTCATTGCATATCCCGGTACACCACCGGAGGCATTCCTATAGAGTCATATTTTGTTCTAAGAATCGAGTTGTAATCTTGAGTTGTAACTAAATAAAAGTGTGATGATCTTCATTATTAGAGCATTGTCCCAAGTAGGGAAAGGATTGTGGAGACTGTGATTCCCCCACAAGTCGGGATGAGACTTCGGACTTTACAAAAAAAGGCCATAAAAAAGAAGAGAAAGGCCCTAAAAAAGAAAGAGAAAGGCCATAAAAAAGAAAGGCCCAAAAAAATGAGAGAAAAAGAGAGAAGGGACAATGCTACTATCCTCTTTCCACACTTGTGCTTCAAAGTAGCACCATGATCTTCATGATGGAGACTCTCCTATGTTGTCACTTTCATATATACTAGTGGGAATTTTACATCATAGAACTTGGCTTGTATATTCCAATGATGGGCTTCCTCATAATGCCCTAGGTCTTCGTGAGCAAGCAAGTTGGATGCACACCCACTTAGTTTATTTTTGAGGTTTCATACACTTATAGCTCTAGTGCATCCGTTGCATGGCAATCCCTACTCACTCACATCGATATCTATTAATGGGCATCTCCATAGCCCGTTGATATGCCTAGTTGATGTGAGACTATCTTCTCCCTTTTTGTCTTCTCCACAACCACCATTCTATTCCACATATAGTGCTATGTCCATGGCTCACGCTCATGTATTGCGTGAAAGTTGAAATAGTTCGAGATTACTAAAGTATGAAACAATTGCTTGGCTTGTCATCGGGGTTGTGCATGATTAAATACTTTGTGTGATGAAGATAGAGCATATCTAGACTATATGATTTTGTAGGGATAAATTTCTTTAGCCATGTTATTTTGAGAAGACATGATTGCTTTGTTAGTATAATTAAAGTATTATTGTTTTTATGTCAATATGAACTTTTATTTTGAATCATTTGGATTTGAACATTCATGCCACAATAAAGAAAATTACATTGAGAAATATGCTAGGTAGCATTCACACTTCATAAATTCTTTCTTTTATCATTTACCTACTTGAGACGAGCAGGAATTAAGCTTGGGGATGCTGATACGTCTCCGACGTATCTATAATTTATGAAACATTCATGCTATATTATTATCTGTTTTGGATGTTTATGGGCTTTATTATACACTTTTATATTATTTTTGGGACTAACCTATTTGTTGGGGAACGTAGTAATTTGAAAAAAATTCCTACGCACACGCAAAATCATGGTGATGCATAGCAACGAGAGGGGAGAGTGTTGTCCATGTACCCTCATAGACCGAAAACGGAAGCGTTAGAACAACGCGGTTGATGTAGTCGTACGTTTTCACGGCCCGACCGATCAAGCACCGAAACTACGGCACCTCCGAGTTCTAGCACACGTTCAGCTCGATGACGATCCCCGGACTCCGATCAAGCAGAATGTCGGGGAAGAGTTCCGTCAGCATGACGGCGTGGTGACGATCTTGATGTTCTACCGTCGCAAGGCTTCGCCTAAGCACCGCTCCAATATTATCGAGCACTTTTGTGGAGGGGGGCACCGCACAGGGCTAACAGATCAAGAGATCAATTGTTTTTGTGTCTAGAGGTACCCCCTGCCCCCGTATATAAAGGAGTGGAGGAGGGGGAGAGGGCCGGCCCCTATGGCGCGCCCTGGAGGAATCCTACTCCCACCGGGAGTAGGATTCCTCCCCTTCCATGTAGTAGGAGTAGGAGACAAGGGGGAGAGGGAAGAGAAGGAAGGAGGGGCGCCGCCCCTCCCCCTAGTCCAATTTGGACTAGTCATTGAGGGGCGCGCGACCTGCCTCTCTCTCTCCCCTAAAGCCCAATAAGGCCCATATACTTCTTCCCCCGTATTCTCGTAACTCCCCGGTACTCCGAAAAATACCCGAACCACTCGGAACCTTTCCGATGTACGAATATAGTCGTCCAATATATCAATCTTTACATCTCGACCATTTCGAGACTCCTCGTCATGTCCCCGATCTCATCTGGGACTCCGAACTCCTTCGATACATCAAAACTCATAAACTCATAATATAACTATCATCGAAACCTTAAGTATGCGGACCCTACGGGTTCGAGAACTATGTAGACATGACCAAGACACGATTCCGGTCGATAACCAATAGCAGAACCTGGATGCTCATATTGGCTCCTACATATTCTACGAAGATCTTTATCGGTCAAACCGCATAACAACATACGTCGTTCCCTTTGTCATCGGTATGTTACTTGCCCGAGATTTGATCGTCGGTATCCCAATTCCTAGTTGAATCTCGTTACCGGCAAGTCTCTTTACTCATTACATAATGCATAATTCCGTAACTAACTCATTAGCTACATTTCTTGCAACGCTTATAGTGATGTGCATTACCGAGAGGGCCCAGAGATACCTCTCCAACAATCGGAGTGACAAATCCAAATCTCGAAATACGCCAACTCAACATGTAACTTCGGAGACACCTGTAGAGCTCCTTTATAATCACCCAGTTACGTTGTGACGTTTGGTAGCACACAAAGTGTTCCTCTGGTAAACGGGAGTTGCATAATCTCATAGTCATAGGAACATGTATAAGTCATGAAGAAAGCAATAGCAACATACTAAATGATCAAGTGCTAAGCTAACAGAATGGGTCAAGTCAATCACATCATTCTTCTAATGATGTGATCCCGTTAATCAAATGACAACTCATGTCTATGGCTAGGATACACAACCATCTTTAATCAACAAGCTAGTCAAGTAAAAGCATACTAGTGACACTATGTTTGTCTATGTATTCACACATGTATTATGTTTCCGGTTAATACAATTCTAGCATGAATAATAAACATTTATCATGAAATAAGGAAATAATAATAACTTTATTATTGCCTCTAGGGCATATTTCCTTCAGTCTCCCACTTGCACTAGAGTCAATAATCTAGTTCACATCGCCATGTGATTTAACACCAATATTCATATCTATATATGATTAACACCTATAGTTCACACCGTCATGTGACCAACACCCTTAAGGTTTATTAGAGTCAATAATCTAGTTCACATCGCTATGTGATTAACACCCAAAGAGTACTAAGGTGTGATCATGTTTTGCTTGTGAGAGAAGCTTAGTCAACGGGACTGTCACATTCAGAGCCGTATGTATTTTGCAAATATTCTATGTTTACAATGCTCTGCACGGAGCTACTCTAGATAATTTCTCCCACTTTCAATATGTATCCAGATTGAGACTTAGAGCCATCTGGATCGGTGTAAAAGCTTGCACCGATGTAACTCTTTACGACGGGCTCTTTTATCACCTCCATAATCGAGAAATATTTCCTTAGTCCTTACTAAGGATATTCTTGACCAACGTCCAGTGATCTACTCCTAGATCACTATTGTACTCCCTTGCCAAATACAGGGAAAGGTATACAATAGGTCTGGTACATAGCATAGCATACTTTATAGAACCTATGATTGAGGCATAAGGAATGACTTTCATTCTCTTTTCTATTTTATGCCGCGGTCGGGATTTGAGTCTTACTCAATTTCACACCTTTGCAACACAGGCAAGAACTCTTTCTTTGACTGTTCCATTTTGAACTACTTCAAAAACTTGACAAGGTATGTTCTTATTGACAACTTATCAAGCGTCTTGATCTATCTCAATAGATCTTGATGCTCAATATGTAAGTAGCTTTACTGAGGTCTTTCTTTTAAAGAACTCATTTCAAATACTCCTTTATGCTTTCCAGAAAAATTCTACATCATTTCTGATCAACAATATGTTACTCACATATATTTATCAGAAAGGCGGTAGTGCTCCCACTCACTTTATTGTAAATACAGGCTTCACTGCATGTCTGTATAAACCTATATGCTTTGATCAACTCATCAAAGCGTATATTCCAACTCCGAGATGCTTGCACCAGTCCATAGATGGATTGCTGGAGCTTGCACAATTTGTTAGCACCTTTAGGATTGACAAAACCTTCTGGTTGCATCATATACAACTCTTATTTAATAAATCCATTAAAGAATGCAATTTTGACATCCTTTTGCCAGATTTCATAAAATATGGCAATTGTTAATATGATTCGGACAGACTTTAAGCATCGATACGAGTGAGAAAAAACTCATCGTAGTCAACATCTTGAACTTTGTCAAAAACCTTTTTCGACAATCTAGCTTTATAGATAGTAACACTACTATCAACGTCCGTCTTCCTCTTGAAGATCCATTTATACAATATGGCTTGCCGATCATCAGGCAACTCCACCAAAGTCCACACTTTGTTCTCATACATGGATCCCATCTCAGGTTTCATGGCCTCAAGCCATCTCGCGAAATCTGGGCTCATCATCACTTCCTCATAGTTCGTAGGTTCATCATGGTCTAGTAACATGACTTCCAGAACAGGATTACCATACCACTCTGGTGCGGACTGCACTTTGGAAGACCTACGAGGTTTTGTAGTAACTTAATCTGAAGTTTCATGATCATCATCATTAGCTTCCTCACTAATTGGTGTAGGAATCACTGGAACTGATTTCTGTGATGAACTACTTTCCAATTCGGGAGAAGGTACAAATTACCTTATCAAGCTCTACTTTCCTCCCACTCACTTTTTTCGAGAGAAACTCCTTCTCTAGAAAGGATCCATTCTTAGCAACGAATGTTTTGCCTTCGGATCTGTGATAGAAGGTGTACCCAACAGTTTCCTTTGGGCATTCTATGAAGACGCACTTCTCCGATTTGGGTTCGAGCTTATCAGGTTGAAACTTTTTCACATAAGCATCGTAACTCCAAATTTTAAGAAACAACAGCTTAGGTTTATTGCTAAACCATAGTTCATACGGTGTCGTCTCAACCGATTTAGATGGTGCCCTATTTTAACGTGAATGCAGCTATCTCTAATGCATAACCCTAAAACGATATTGGTAAATCGGTAAGAGACATCATTGATCGCACCATATCCAATAAAGTGCGGTTACGACGTTTGTACACACCATAACGTTGTGGTGTTCCAGGTGGCGTGAGCTGTGAAACTATTCCACATTGTTTTATATGAAGGCCAAACTCGTAACTCAAATATTCTCCTTCGCGATCAGATCGTAAAAACTTTATTTTCTTGTTATGATGATTCTCCACTTCACTCTGAAATTCTTTGAACTTTTCAAATGTTTCAGACTTGTGTTTCATTAAGTAGATATACCCATATCTGCTCAATTCACCTGTGAAGTTAGAAAATAACGATACTTGCCACGAGCATCAACACTCATTGGATCGCATACATTGGTATGTATTATTTCCAACAAGTCAGTAGTTCGTTCCATTGTTCCGGAGAATGGAGTTTTAGTCATCTTGCCCAAAAGGCATGGTTCGCAAGCATCAAATGATTCATAACCAAGTGATTCCGAAAATCCATCTTTATGGAGTTTCTTCATGCACTTTACACCGATATGACCCAAACGTCAGTGCCACAAATAAGTTGCACTATCATTATTAACTTTGCATCTTTTGGCATCAATATTATGAATATGTGTATCACTACGATCGAGATCCAACAAACTATTTTCATTGGGTGTATGACCATTGAAGGTTTTATTCATGTAAACAGAACAACAATTATTCTCTGACTTTAAATGAATAACCGTATTGCAATAAACATGATCAAATCATATTCATGCTCAACGCAAACGCGAAATAACATTTATTTAGGTTTAACACTAATCCCGAAAGTATAGGGAGTGTGCGATGATGATCATATCAATCTTGCAACCACTTCCAACGCACATCGTCACTTCACCCTCAACTAGTCTCTGTTTATTCTGTAACTCCTGTTTCGAGTTACTAATCTTAGCAATTGAACAAGTATCAAATACTCAGGGGCTACTATAAACACTAGTGAGGTACACATCAATAACATGTATATCAAATATACCCTTGTTCACTTTTCCATCCTTCTTATGTACCAAATATTCAGAGCATTTCCACTTCCAGTGACCATTTCCTTTGCAGTAGAAGCACTCAGTTTCAGGCATTGGTCCAGCTTTGGGCTTCTTCGTGAGAGTTATAACTTGCTTGCCATTCTACTTGAAGTTCCCTTTCTTTCCCTTTGCCCTTTTCTTGAAACTAGTGGTCTTGTCATTCATCAACACTTGATGCTCTTTCTTGATTTCTACCTTCGTCGATTTCAACATCACGAAGAGCTTGGGAATCGTTTTCGTCATCCCTTGCATACTATAGTTCATCATGAAGTTCTACTAACTTGGTGATGGTGACTAGAGAATTCTGTCAATCACTATCTTATCTGGAAGATTAACTCCCACTTGATTCAAGTGATTGTAGTACCCAGACAATCTGAGCACATGCTCACTAGTTGAGCGATTCTCCTCCATCTTTTAGCTATAGAACTTGTTGGAGACTTCATATCTCTTAACTCGGGTATTTGCTGGAAATATTAACTTCAACTCCTGGAACATCTCATATGGTCCATGACATTCAAAACTTCTTTGAAGTCCCGATTCTAAGCCGTTTAAGCATGGTGCACTAAACTATCAAGTAGTCATCATTTTGAGCTAGCCAAACGTTCATAACGTCTGCATCTGCTCCTGCAATAGGTTTGTCATCTAGCGGTGCATCAATGACAAAATTCTTCTGTGCAGCAATGAGGATAAACCTCAGATCATGGATCCAATCCGCATCATTGCTACTAACATCTTTCAACACAGTTTTCTCTAGGGACATATCAAAATAAACATATGAAAGCAATAACGCGAGCTATTGATCTACAACATAATTTGCAAAATACTACCAGGACTAAGTTCATGATAAATTTAAGTTCAATTAATCATATTACTTAAGAACTCCCACTTAGACAGACATCTCTCTAGTCATCTAAGTGATCACCTTATCCAAATCAACTAAACCATGTCTGATCATCACGTGAGATGGAGTAGTTTTCAATTGTGAACATCACTATGTTGATCATATCTACTATATGATTCACGTTCGACCTTTCGGTCTCCGTGTTCCGAGGCCATATCTGTATATGCTAGGCTCGTCAAGTTTAACCTGAGTATTCTGCGTGTGCAACTGTTTTGCACCCGTTATATTTGAACGTAGAGCCTATCACACCCGATCGTCACGTGGTGTCTCAGCACGAAGAACTTTCACAACGGTGCATACTCAGGGAGAACACTTCTTGATAATTAGTGAGAGATCATCTTAAAATGCTACCATCAATCAAAGCAAGATAAGATGCATAAAGGATAAACATCACATGCAATCAATATAAGTGATATGATATGGCCATCATCATCTTGTGCTTGTGATCTCCATCTCCGAAGCACTGTCGTGATCACCATCGTCACTGGTGCGACACCTTGATCTCCATCGTAGCATCGTTGTTGTCTCGCCACCTATTGCTTCTACGACTATCGCTACCGCTTAGTGATAAAGTAAAGCAAATACAGGGCGCTTGCATTTCATACAATAAAGCGACAACCATATGGCTCCTGCCAGTTGCCGATAACTCGGTTACAAAACATGATCATCTCATACAATAAAATATAGCATCACGTCTTGACCATATCACATCACAACATGCCCTGCAAAAACAAGTTAGACATCCTCTACTTTGTTGTCGCAAATTTTACGTGGCTGCTACGGGCTGAGCAAGAACCGTTCTTACCTATGCATCAAAAACCACAACGATAGTCCGTCAAGTTAGTGCTGTTTTAACCTTCGCAAGGACCGGGCGTAGCCACACTCGGTTCAACTAAAGTTGGAGAAACTGACACCCGCCAGCCACCTGTGTGCAAAGCACGTCGGTAGAATCAGTCTCGCGTAAGCTTACGCGTAATGTCGGTCCGGGCCGCTTCATCCAACAATACCGCCGAACCAAAGTATGACATGCTGGTAAGCAGTATTACTTGTATCGCCCACAACTCACTTGTGTTCTACTCGTGCATATAACATCTAAGCATAAAACCTGGCTCGGATGCCACTGTTGGGGAACGTAGTAAGTTCAAAAAATTTCCTACGCACGCGCAAGATCATGGTGATGCATAGCAATGAGAGGGGAGAGTGTTGTCCACGTACCCTCGTAGACTGAAAGAGGAAGCGTTAGAACAACGCAGTTGATGTAGTCGTATGTCTTCATTGCCCGACCGATCAAGCACCAAAACTACGACACCTCCGAGTTCTAGCACACGTTCAGCTCGATGACGATCCCTGGACTCCGATCTAGTAGAATGTCGAGGAAGAGTTCCGTCAGCATGATGGCGTGGTGATGATCTTGATGTTCTACCGTCGCAGGGCTTCGCCTAAGCGCCGCTACAATATTATCGAGGACTTTGGTGGAGGGGGGCACCGCACACGGCTAAGAGATCAAGAGATCAATTGATGTTGTGTCTAGAGGTGCCCCCTGCCCCCGTATATAAAGTAGTGTAGGAGGGGGAGAGGGCCTGCCCCTATGGCACGCCCTGGAGGAGACCTACTCCCACCGGGAGTAGGATTGCTCCCCTTCCATGTAGTAGGAGTAGGAGACGAGGAAGGGGGAGAGGGAAGAGAAGGAAGGAGGGGGCGCCGCCCCTCCCCCTAGTACAATTCGGACTAGTCATTGGGAGGCGCGCGGCCTGCCTCTCTCTCTCCCCTAAAGTCTAATAAGGCCCATATACTTCTTCCCCTGTATTCCCGTAACTCCCTGTACTCCGAAAAATACCCGAACCACTCGGAACCTTTCCGATGTCCGAATATAGTCGTCCAATATATCGATCTTTATGTCTCGACCATTTTGAGACTCCTCGTCATGTCCCCGATCTCATCCGGGACTCCGAACTCCTTCGGTACATCAAAACTCATAAACTAATAATATAACTGTCATCAGAACCTTAAGCGTGCGGACCCTACGGGTTCAAGAACTATGTAGACATGACCGAGACACGATTCCGGCCAATAACAAATAGCGGAACCTGGATGCTCATATTGGCTCATTCATATTCTACGAAGATCTTTATCGGTCAAACCGCATAACAACATACGTCGTTCCCTTTGTCATCGGTATGTTACTTGCCCGAGATTTGATCGTCGGTATCCCAATACCTAGTTCAATCTCGTTACCGGCAAGTATTTTTACTTGTTACGTAATGCATCATTCCATAACTAACTCATTATATACATTGCTTGCAAGGCTTATAGTGATGTGCATTACCGAGAGGGCCCAGAGATACCTCTCCGACAATCGGAGTGACAAATCCTAATCTCGAAATACGCCAACTCAACATGTACCTTCGGAGACACCTGTAGAGCTCCTTTATAATCACCCAGTTACGTTGTGACGTTTGGTAGCACACAAAGTGTTCCTCCGGTAAACGGGAGTTGCATAATCTCATAGTCATAGGAACATGTATAAGTGATGAAGAAAGCAATAGCAACATACTAAACGATCAAGTGCTAAGCTAACGGAATGGGTCAAGTCAATCACATCATTCTTCTAATGATGTGATCCCGTTGATCAAATGACAACTCATGTCTATGGCTAGGAAGCACAACCATCTTTGATCAACAAGCTAGTCAAGTAGAGGCATACTAGTGACACTATGTTTGTCTATGTATTCACACCTGTATTATGTTTCCGGTTAATACAATTCTAGCATGAATAATAAACATTTATCATGATATAAGGAAATAAATAATAACTTTATTATTGCCTCTAGGGCATATTTCCTTCACTATTAACCGGAGGCCTAGCCCAAATTGCTGTTTTCTTGCCTATTTTAGTGTTTCCAAGAAAAGGAATATCAAATGGAGTCCAAACGGAATGAAATCTTCGGGAAAGTTATTTTTGGAACGGATGCAGTCCAGGGGACATGGAGTGCATGTAAGGGAAGCTTCGAGGTGGCCACGAGGCGGGGAGGCGCGCCCACCTCCCCTAGGAGCGCTCCCACCCTCGTGGGCCCCTCGTGGCTCCCCTGACCGAATTCTTTCGCCTATATATTTCCATATACCCTAAAAATATCAGAGATCACAATAGATCGGGAGTTCCGCCGCCGCAAGCCTTTGTAGCCACCAAAAACCTCTCGGGAGCCCGTTCCAGCACCCTGCCAGAGGGGGAATCCATCACCAGTGGCCATCTTCATCATCCCGGCGCTCTCCATGATGAGGAGGGAGTAGTTCACCCTCGGGCTGAGGGTATGTACCAGTAGCTATGTGTTTGATCTCTCTCTATCGTGTTCTTTATTTGGCACGATCTTGATGTATCGCAAGCTTTGCTACTATAGTTGGATCTTATGATGTTTCTCCCCTCTATCTTCTTGTAATGGATTGAGTTTCCCTTTGAAGTTATCTTAGCGGTCTGAGTCTTTAAGGATTTGAGAACACTTGATGCATGTCTTGCCGTGCTAATCTGTGGTGACAATGGGATATTCACGTGATCTACTTGATGTATGTTTTGGTGATCAACTTGCGGGTTCAGTGACCTTGTGAAATTATGCACAGGGGTTGGCACACGTGTTCGTCTTGACTCTTTGGTATAAACTTTGTGGCACTCTTTGAAGTACTTTGTGTTGGTTGAATAGATGAATATGAGATTGTGTGATGCATATCGTATAATCAAACCCCACGGATACTTGAGGTGACATTGGAGTATCTAGGTGACATTAGGGTTTTGGTTGATTTGTGTCTTAAGGTGTTATTCTAGTACGAACTCTATGATAGATCCAACGGAAAGAATAGCTTCATGTTATTTTACTACGGACCCTTGAATAGATCCATCAGAAAGGATAACTTTGAGGTGGTTTCGTACCCTACAATAATATCTTCGTTTGTTCTCCGCTATTAGTGACTTTGGAGTGACTCTTTGTTGCATGTTGAGGGATAGTTATATTATCCAATTATGTTATTATTGTTTAGAGAACTTGCACTAGTGAAAGCATGAACCTTAGGCCTTGTTTCCTAGCATTGCAATACCGTTTACGCTCACTTTTACCACTTGTTACCGTGCTGTTTTTATATCTACCATCCATATTGCAGTTGTATCACCATCTCTTCGCCGAACTAGTGCACTTATACAATTTACCATTATATTGGGTGTGTTGGGGACACAAGAGACTCTTTGTTATTTGGTTGCAGAGTTGCTTGAGAGAGACCATCTTCATCCTACGCCTCCCACGGATTGATAAACCTTGGGTCATCCACTTGAGGGAAATTTGCTACTGTCCTACAAACCTCTACACTTGCAGGCCCAACAACGTCTAGAAGAAGAAGGTTGGGTAGTATACATCACACTCATAAATTGATCTGACGGGAAAACGGCGAATAAAAAAGAGGGAGGATAAAACGGCAATTTTTGTGAAGTGGGGGAGAGGAAAATGAGAGGCAAATGGAAAATAATGTAAATTGTAAGGAGATGAGATTTGTGATTAGGAACCTGGTTGATGTTTATGATGTCTCCCCGGCAACGGCGCCGGAAATTCCTTTTGATGTTTGTTAGAACTACGTCGGTATTTCCCCAAAGAGGAAGGGATGATGCAACACAGTGACGGTAGGTATTTCCCTCAGTGATGAGACCAAGGTTATCGAACCAGTAGGAAAACCAGGTAACACAACGTAAACAGCTCTTGCACACAAATAACAAATATTTGCAACCCGACATGTTAAAGGGGTTGTCAATCCCTTTCGGGTAACAGCGCCAGAAATTGGCAAGTGGTCGGGAGAAAGTTGTAATAGATTGGATAAATAGATCACAAATAAAATAAAGTGCAGCAAAGTATTTTTGTATTTTTGGTTTAATAGATCTGGAAATAAAAGCAAATAAAAATAGATCGCGAAGGAAAATATATTAAAGAAGAGATCCGGGGGCCGTAGGTTTCACTAGTGGCTTCTTTCAAGAAAAATAGCATATGGTGGATAAACAAATTACTGTTGGGTAATTGATAGAACTTCAAATACTCATGATGATATCGAGGCAATGGTCGTTATATAGTCGTCATGTCCCAGATTAGTAGACCGACTCCTGCCCGCATCTACTACTATTACTCCACACATCGACCACTATCCAACATGCATCTATTGTATTAAGTTCATAGAAAAATGGAGTAATGCAATAAGAATGACGACATGATGTAGACAAGATCTATTTATGTAGAAATAGACCCCATCTTGTTATCCTTAATAGCAACGATACATACGTGTCGGTTTTCCCCTTCTATCACTGGGATCAAGCACCGTAAGATCGAACCCATCACAAAGCACCTCTTCCCATTGCAAGATAAATAGATCAAGTTGGCCAAACAAAACCCAAATATCGGAGAAGAAATACGAGGATATAAGCAATCATGCATATAAGAGATCAAAGAACACTCAAATAACTTTCATGTATAAAAACGTAGATCTGATCATAATCTCAAAGTTCATCGGATCCCAACAAACACACCGCAAAAAGAGTTAAATCATATGGATCTCTAAGAGACCATTGTATTGAGAATCAAACGAGAGAGAGAGAAAGCCATCTAGCTACTAAATACGGACCCGTAGGTCTACAATGAACTACTCATGCATCATCGGAGAGGCACCAATGAAAATGATGAACCCCTCCGTGATGGTGTCTAGTTTGGATCTGGTGTTTCTGGAACTTCTGGCGGCTGGAATTGATTTTCGTTGACTACCCTAGGATTTTTGGAATATTGGGGTATTTATAGTGCAAAGAGGCGATGCAGGAGGCCACCTAGGTGGGCACAACCCACCTGGGTGCGCCTGGGTGCCCAGGAGCGCCCTGGTGGGTTGTGCTCCCCTCGGAGCACCCCTCTGGTACTTCCTTGGCACAACAGGTGTCTTCTGGTCCAGAAAATGTTTGGACTCCATTTGGTATTGATTTCTTGCGATGTAAAACAAGCAGAAAACAGCAACTGGCACTGGGCACTATGTCAATTGGTTATTACATCCAAGAATGATAATATAACAACATGGAACAATCAAAAATTGTAGATACGTTGGATATGTATCAACGTCCTACGACCCCTCTACTCTTCTCTCTGCGGCAAGGCCGTGCGCTCGATCTCACCATTGATACCCGCCCAGATCGCATTCATTTTGGCTTCAGATTTCTGCATGCACATCCTCTTGAATAACTTGAACCAATCCTTGTTTTAGAATTTGGAGTAAAAGTTTGCTGCCAAATGCCTCATGCACCACCTTCCCTCTAGATCCGGCCACCCCCACTCTTCTTACGACTCCTTAATTATGTCGAGAGCGCTTAATAATCCAGTGTTGCGATCAGAGATGATGCAAACACCTTCGCGCTCTTTCACGACACCCATCTTCACGCAGCTCAGGAACCACAACCAGCTATCTTTGTTCTCGCTCTCGACTAGTGCGTATGCAATAGGAAGAAGCTGATTATTTGCATATTCTGCAGTCACCACCAATAGTGTGCCCTTGTACTTTCTAGTGAGAAAGGTACCATGAACTGATAAACCGGATGATAGTGCCTGAAGGCTTGTATAGTCTGGGTGAATGCCTAGAATAAGCGGTCCATGATTAGCTCACTCGAGTTCATTGGGTTTGGACGTTCTCTCCGCCAAACTTGAGTCCCCCTATTAGCACTTGCTATCTGATGAAGCATTTTGGGGGCTTAAGAATATGCCTCCTCATAGGTTCCATACAAATTCTGGAATATCTTTTCCTTCGCATGCCTAGCCTTGTTGTAGCTGACAGGGAAGCCAATTTGATCTTCTGCATCTTTTTGCAAATCCCTAACACTAATGTTGAGACTTTCCTGCACAATCGTTTCCATCTGTTGTGCCACATATCTTGCAGTTGCATTGCAGTGATTTGAAAGAGTCTCAGTTTGGTCACAACTATGTTCCACCATTTTTGTGATATGCCATGCCTGACATACCCTAGGCCTCACTCTAGTGAGAACTCTTCCGCGGCAACCTTTCACGGAGTGGATGCATATGACATTCAACTCTTTATGCTAGCGGTGGAGGGCGATTGCATAGCTATCCATTGCATGGTAAGCAGACTTCTTGTCTGGGAAAACCCAGGTTGCAGTGACGCCGCGACCGCCCTCTCAGGAGGAACATCTTCTTCTTTGCTTGACTCCGAAGACATGGAAGAATGATCGTCATCATCTAGCGCCTCTAGCAAACCCTCCACGTGTTTGCTCATGTCAACGGCCGCAGAACAATATCATGTGTCATACACAGGTTGGTCGCCCGTCGGTTCTGATGGTCCGGCGCTAGGGGCTTATTTGATGGCCAACTCGACCTTACCACCCCTCCTACTACATCCGGCAACATCAATGACTGAAATGAACTCCACATACACCTTTGGCTAACCAAACATTGAATTATTGGGATTGCTTGCAAACCTCATGTACGACCCCCACGACTGATCACCTGTGATAGGCCGCAAACCCCAATGGGCAACTGTCCCATCATTTCCTCCGTCAATGACGAAGGCCTCCATTGTCATTTTTTTCCTGCATCCCTAGGCCAAACACCGCTCGAATGCACCTTCTGACTGCTGCGTAACCCACGTTCACCATGTCTCTCACTACAACTATAGTCGACCCACATAAGGACACATCCACCCCGAAAGGACCGTCGCATAAGACGTCCCCATAGTACACTAAGAAATTTTCCATACTACCTAACCAACATCCATATTTACATTTCAAATAATTAGTAACTGAACATTTAGTAGTAGTACGATGACAACATTTACATATCATACGACTAAAATAATAACTGTATTTCCGTTACAAATATTTGGTTTGTTTATAGAATCATTCGCTTAGACTTTAAGGGGTTGTTTGGTTAACGAGTATTTAGAGATCTATTTTTTCTCAAACTCGTCTACCAACGTATAACAAACTAAAACACTGTTTCCTTTTCTCTAACCACCCAAAAAATATCCTAAATTGGTTCTTGTAACAGGCAAAAACTGAGCTTTTGGAAAAATGACTATTAGTAAAAACTAGTTTTCTACAAAATTTTCTTACAACAGGTTTTGACAAAGCCGAGTATAATTACTCGCTATCCAAACAACCACCAAGCATAATAGTACGATAATAAATATCATATGAGTAAAACATTTAATATCTTCTAGTTTTATATAATTTTTTCATATCATACAATAATAATCATTTATTTACAAATAATAATATTCGCAGCAGCATGCACATTATTCACAACAGTACATCAATATAAAAAATATTAACAAAATTACAACGTCATTTATACCTTAGCTCCAATATGGATGTGCTTGCGAATGCAGTTAGGCGTCAAAATAATTCAAATAAATATCTGTCACCAGTATTATATGAACGGAGTCAACCTATTATCACATGAACATCAATATTACACATGGATTTTTCTTTCTACTATCAAAAGTATGAAAATAGCACTTGCATGTATGTGGTCATCACCTTAAAAGGGACAGTGAACATGGAAACACAATTTCTTCAATCACGTCATCTCCTCCTTGTTTGCTAGTAAGATGAATTATTTTACCAAATTACACACATCATTAAGTACATTAGCACGTAATCTTAACATATAAAATTTAGATTATTGCGACATAACAAAGTAGATCTACGGTTTCCTAACTATAGACTTATTAATAAACATACCACATGAAATAACATACCACATGCAATGAACAATTGCATTACAATTTTTTTCTTAATTACCATATTAAGATATTCTCGCATGGTAATACTAATGGATTGAGCTAACATTGATATAACATCTTCAACCTACTCTTCTCAAAAAATAGTATAAATGCTACATCTGTCATCTGAATTTTTTTCTAACCTCTAAGCACTAACATCGCATAGCTAATGAGGAGCTAAAAGACTAACTAATTACCACTGTGCATGCACAAAAAAAATTCATATATTGCAAAGCTCATACCTCGTTCTTCTCCTTTGTACTTCACTTTGCACGGCAAATCCTACTCCAGAAACTCCAAACGACTCCTCCAAGTGCTGAAATAATGCCTAAAACAACATAGAATACACACTTAGGAACTAACCAAACAAAACAAAAACATCATGCATGCGAACGAAACCAACAAAAATGGATAGATCTTACCTTAATCTATCTTTTCTTCAACTTCACCATCTTCAAAATCCAACTCTAAATCGGCCAAAATCACGATTGAAAGTGGCTACCATGTTTTTCTTTCTGTGTATTCTTGTAGACTTAGAGAGAGCAGAGAGGCAGAGAAGGCAACCAAAGATATTCAAGAGAGAGTGTATGCGCACGGAGCCACGGTTGTGCGTATAAAAGGAAGAGGAGCACTGTATTGCCGGCATAACGAGCTAGAACTCACCTAGCGCAGCCTCGGATTCCAGCATCGTGGTGTCTCATCACCCGCAGCAACAACCACGCTCTTGGGTGTGCGGAAGGAAATCACGCGTAGAAATCAACACGCCTGAGTGTTGTCGCTTCGGCTATAACAATAGATGGAAAGGCGAATCATGCAGTGCTTTATTTAGCGTCGTCTACGTAGGAATTAGTACAAAGTTTAGGCAGGACTCCGATTCCAGATCATCGAAACTTGTGGTAGAAAGCAAAATAAGGCATGGGCATCGAATTGAGTGTTGTCACCTCCGCCGCAGCAGCAAGATTCGAGAGCATCAGAACTTCTGGGAATGAGCGCCGTTTACCACAGCGCTGCTGTCGGCTCAGACGCAGCAGCTGCAGGGCTGCCGCAAGCGCGGGTGGCGGCAGGGCTCACAGCGCTAGGATCGGCCGCCCTATGCCACGGCGGCAGGGCCCACCGGAACTTTTCCATTCCGTTGCGGCAGGAGCAATCCCCGACATCCTGTTATGGCCAAGAGGCCGCCTGGCAGCATGGCAGCATGTCCGGCCGCCGTCGTGCGTGGCGGCATGCTACACGTGTCGCCCGCCGCGCCTGCCGCCATGGCTGGGCCGGTCCTTTTTGTCAATCCATCTCACATGTGGTCTTTTTTGACAAATCCATAGGGGAAGGGGCCCTTTTGGACAAAAAATCCAAATCTCTTGGTGCTCATGTTTTCTTTAGAGGAATTGTGAAAAGCTTCATCACGTCTACCATGTCTTCTTTTCAATGGAAGTACATAGGGCTGGAATTCGAGCCGAGTCGAGCCAGCTCTGCTCGACTCGCTAGAGCTCGTTTCGTTAACGAGCTAGCTCGACTTGACTCGTTACTATAACGAGCTCAAACCCAAGATTGGCTCGACTCGTATAACTCGCGAGCTGGCTCGTTTAGCTTGTTAAGCTCGTTTAAGATATAAACATAAAGCCCTCAAATATGATAAAAATGATTATGTATATATTAAACATATATATCACTAAACAACTGTAATTTTCTTGTAACGCGTGAGTCTCCTATGAGGCTAGGCCTTCAACTGCTCGGCCTTGGGTTGTGCGCCTGGGACGTAGGCTGTTTTGTGGCTGATCTTTCTTTGTATTTTGAGTGGCTGATCTATTGTATTGAGCTTAACGAGTTACACGAGTACTCGTAAGATTGGCTCGTTTAACTTAGTCTATAAACGATCTTAAACTAAAGCTCGACTCGGCTCGTTATTCTTCGAGTTCGAGTCGATTCGAGCCGAGTCACGAGCTACTTGTTTAGCTCGCGAGCTTCGAGCTTTTTTTCCAGCCCTAGAAGTACATATATTAATGGCACTCCCTATTTCTTTTCTCTTTTCAATGGATGTTGTGTTAGCATGCAATAAATTCATGGTCTGTAGAGGTGGTTTGGAATTTGGAGCACTTAAATGTAAGAGCGTCGTACTCTCCTTCGATTTTGGTATTGCTATTCAATCTCTTCTCTCATTTGACTTCACAGTATCGTTTCACAACTACACCCTTTAGGCAATACATTATTACTTACAATCATTGGATGATATTTGCTAAGGTGACGCCGAGTTGAAACAAGGAAACTCAACCTGGTACAAAGAAAGAATTGTTATCCCCCTCTTTTTTTGAGAAACTCTATCCATATTTATGCATACATTCTATTAGAGTTTTTTTAGAAAAACGAGGGTTTAAAACCCCAAAACGGCACTACAAATGAATTCTATAGTTCACTTGTATCTTTCATATCACTACACAATACATTGTAAAAATGTTTCAAGCACCATGAGACAATAATACATCAAAGCACTTATGATGTGGAATGTAGATGTTAAACTTTTGTAGAGACAATCACTAAGAGCTTCTTTGTTATCCCTCACCCCCCCCCCCCCCCCCCATCTTTCATGGGCTTCCAGATTAATCCTATGTGACATGATGATGAGACAAGTAAATTCACATCTATGTACTTGCTCTTACACCGACATTAAACAAATCAAAATCTAGTGTAAAGAGAAGATAATGTCAAAAGAATTGGATAAGCTAGAAAGAGTGCTACTAATGCATTTAGCTAAAAACGATTCCTTTTGGCTTTACGGACCTCCAACAAATCCGAAGCGAGACAGAATCAATATATGGCAAGCCAACTCATTGGGTACAAAAAAGGTAAAAACTCATTGCATGGTAATTAAAATGGGTTATAGGACAACATACAACTTGTGTGATTGCACAATGTTAGAATAAATATACCATGCAAAATTACATACGACACCGGGGCATGATATTTGTTAACAAGGTTCACCGAGATCGGCTACATTCTCGGGGCAATGACTACATATGCTCCTCTCAAAGATACTGCAACACTGGTCATTTGGCGCCGACACATGCTGCCGGCTCCCATGCGTACCTGTTGCTATCAAATCATCATGGGGTTACAAGGTTTGGTGCTCTCTCATATATAAGAGGCATAGGATACAATGTCCGACTCAAACATGACTCCTATGTATCCACACCAATTTCAACTCCAAGTCCACGTAACCCCACACATACTAATATTAGAGACAAATATAATAAACTCCACCTTCGAGCATATTCTCCCCTGCCTAGAAGTAATCAATGCGTCGAACCTCCATGAACACCAGACTTGGGTTGTCTTCTTTGTAGCTAAAGGAGAGCTACCCTACGGCTCTAACTTGGCCTCAGACGTGCCACAACTACGGGACTCCACTACTACTCTTGCATCTCCACTCTCCATGTCTCCACCTACAATAGTAATCCCTTTTTATAGGAGAACGGAGTACGAAACAAGAAATATTTATGCACACGATCATCCCAAGATCACTATGACGTTACATGTAAATTTCATCTCACCAATGTTTCCACGCAGCCGAAGGGGAGTTGGTGTAACGTAACGATTCCCACAGCTTGGTTATACCTCACAGGCGCAAGAATTTCTTGAGGACAATCCGTTGATCTAGTGTAGAAGAAAATGACATCTCTGAGGTATCCACACATATAGATCTATATGTATGGCAACACTCCATGGACTAACACAAAGAACAATCAGAAGAACTAGAGGGAGAAGTGCAGCCTAGCAGCGTACCGTCCAGATCATTTTAGACGGGAGAGAGATCGAGGCGTAGGGCAACTTGGGGGGCTCTAGGTGGTGCCCACTACATATATATAGGTGGATGCCAAGGGTGTGGCCTACTTGGAGATGAGGCCTCCCCTTGGTTCGGCCGACTTGGTAGAGGACACTACCTCTAGGTGGCTCCCCCCCCCCAAGGACTCCTAGTGTATTCCTTTTTGGCCGACTTGGGATCATGTGGGCCTGGCCCCTTGGCCCAGCCATGGTGTGGCAGCCCAGCAGGGACCCTATCGATTTATCCGGAAGGATGTAGAACTTTTCAAACCATCCTGGAAACTACCAAGCCCTTCATGGACCTTCCCGGGCACTTACGAGACACTCCCGGAATAACCAATACACTCTCGAGACCTCCTAGAACACCTTCATGATCTTCTAGAACTCATCCCGTGCCAATTATCTCATTCTTCTTTTTCTTACAGTTCTCCTAAATACCACTAGTCATTAAGCTTGTGACCCTACATGCTAGATAATATGCAGACATGTCTGGAGCACCTTCTAGTGAATAATTGTTAGTGGGACTTGGACACCCATAATAATTCATGCATACCAATGAAGTTCGTTTATTGATATGACATTATGTTATCTATACCATTCCCTTTTGTCGGCCTAGTGTGAACCAGGGTACCACGGGTCATCTGCCTACGACCCAGGGAGAGCCCCTTGGCCCAACTCACGACGAGGCCCACCAACGGGCGCCGTGAGCAAGAAACCTTGCGGGGGCCCTACCCCGCGAGGCGTTTTCTCCCATGAAGGATTTCGTCAATACTACCATCATGACAAGCAGCCTTGTGAGGCCTCCCTCTCGAGGCGCCCTCATGTGAGGCCTCCCGAGGAGCCACACGGTGCGGGCATGGCCCATCACATGGGTGACATTGTCTAGGAAGGCACCAGCCTACGCGGTCAGGACAGCTTCCCTTCGGTGCTAAGGGAGCAACTATGCCAACCTGCCCCCAAAGGAAGTCCCAAAGGTTCCCCCTTTGGTGATAGAAGACCCATACGGTGGTGCGGCAGGACGAAGGTCATCGTGGAGCCCCTAGCACATCACGGATAAGCAATTTGGCAGGCAAATACCACCTTTTGTCAGGAGAAGTACCGGCGCCTGTCCCCTTTCAAATTGTTGCCCTGTGGTAGCCCTTTCCCGCTCATATTTTCGGGGAAGAGGCCTAAGGAATCTATATAAGGGACAGGGTAGCCACCATAGCAAAGTATCGAATCTTGCCCAAACCCTAGCACCATTGCCAAACCCAGAGATCTCCGGCTCATCTTGTAGCTCGAAGAGCATTGTCCACAAGCAATACAACCAAGAAGGAGTAGGGTATTACACCACACGGTGGCCCAAACCTAGGTAGCTCGTTGTGTCCTCATCATGCCTAGCTCGTAGCCTCATAGATGCAAATCCAAGCCCTTAGAGCTTGAACTAGGCTTTTGGAGGATTTACCCTATCTCATAATCAATCCCCCGACATTTGGCGTGCTGGGTAGGGGCCTTGGTCTTTACGCCTCAAGTTTCAGCACCGCCTTGGCCGATGCTCGACGCGCCCACGCCCAGAGCCGGGACAACCGCGTCCAGACGGAGCCCATAGTCATCCCCCGCATCCGTCGGGCTCGCACAACCAACATGGAAGCAGAGGCGTAGGCCTACTTCGAGCATCCTTCGGTCGGATAGCACCATCAGCAGCACCAGCATCAGCCGCCATTGGACCGCACGACCATGATAACGTCGCTCACCCGCCGCGACCCACGGGCTCTGCAGGCTGCGATCCTCATGGCGGAGGAGTTAATTCACTACCACCCCACTGATGGCGGCTACGACGCCTGGCTCGCCCGCACCACTTAGCTCATCAATGTTGTTGGTGACGCCCGGACACCATCCTTCTCCATGCCTCCTCCGCCGTCGCGAGACGCACGGGCAGGGCGGGACGCGCCTCCTCCACCTTTTCCTCGCAATGACGGTGCAACACGTCACTACCAAGGGTGCTCGCCTGAGCCCTCCCACGGCTCCTCCCCAACGCACGATGACAATCCAAGCTGCCAGATCATCTAGCGTGGGCGGCCGGATGCACGGGTGCTCATTGAAAGGCAGCGAGAGCGCCAAAACCGCACCATCCAGGAGGTTGCTGCCGTCGGACGCTAGAACGTGCCGCCCTTGCAGGCAACATCGTCTCTATCATTGGGGGCTAAGCCTTCACGCGGGAGCTCTGCCACATGGTGTGGCCCGTGAAGTTCAAGCCGGAGTTGCCTCCCCGCTACGATAGCATCGCCAACCCTATGGAGTTCCTGTCAGTCTACTCCTTGAGCATTCAGGCCACCAAGGGTGATGACAAGGTCATGGCGAACTAGTTCCCCATGGACCTCAAGGATGCGGCATGCTCGTGGCTGATGAACCTTCCCGAGGGCTCCATCTCCTCATGGTCTGAGCTATGCTGACAGTTCATCGCCAACTTCAAAGGCATGTCTGATCGCCCTCTGGCGCTTAGCAGCCTGCGCGCCATCCACCAGCGCCCTGACGAGTTGATCCGCAAGTACATCCAACACTTCAGCCATGTGCACAACAAGACCTCGCATGCCTCCGACGCCACGATCATCGCTGCATTCTCCTCAAGTGTCACGGACTTCAGGATGTGCGAGAAGCTCATCGTCCACGAGAAGCTCGACACTATGGTGGAGCTTTTTAATCTCGCTGACAAGTGCGCCAAGGCTGAGGAGAGTTGTCTCTTCGCCTGCAATGACCCTGACGTCGACCTCAACGGTGCCAAGCCCAAGGGTAGAGACACCAAGCGCAAGGGCCCTGTCATGCTCGCAGTGGTGAGCTTGAGCGGAAGCAAGGCCGCGATCGTGACGAGGCCCTGAAGGACGATCGCCCCTTCTGCACCTACCACAACATGCATTCCCATGCCATTGAAGACTACAATGAGCTCAAGCTGCTTCACAACGAGCGACAGGAGAAGCACGGCGGCCGCAAAGACCGTGGCTCAAGTCACAGCGGTAGCCACAAAGGTGGACGCCAGAAGGATCACGATAATGACAACAACAATAACTCCCGCCAGGGTTGGCAGAACCAGCCTTGGTGAGGCAACCGTCATGAGGCCAACCCTCAGTAGGCCAACGCGGCCCTGCCGCACCCTAACAGGAACAATGACAACCTGATTGAGGAGGACGCTGGGGGCTACCAGGAGCCTCAGGTTGTGGCTTGCATCCTCGGGGGGGGGGGGGGGCTCAAGCTCCTCCCTCCAACCGCCACTTCAAGAAGTTCTCTCACAAGGTGAACCCAACCCTCCTAGAGGCCGCGAACTCCAAGCCCCTCAAGTAGTCACAATACATGATCTCCTTCCGTCACACCGATCACCCCAAGTCTACCAAGTCCGTGGGCACCATCCCTCTGTTGCGCACACCCACCATCAACAACATGGCTGCGACCAAGACACTCATTGATGGCGGCGCCGGCCTCAACATGATCTCAGTGGAGACCTTCAAGCGGCTCCAAGTGCCTTACGAGCGCTTGATGCCCACAAGGCCCTTCTCAGGAGCGACCAACGACTCCATGATACACCTAGGGCAGGTGCGCCTTACTGTCACCTTCAGCTGTCGCAGGAACTTCCACACCGAGCTCATCGCCTTCGACGTGGCGCACATTGGCCTACCATACAATGCCATCTTGGGCTACCCAGCGCTCGCCAAGTTCATGGCAGTGACAACCATGCCTACAACACCGTCAAGATGTCGGGCTGCAGCAAAAACATAACCATCCACTGTGACAAGAATGATGTGATGCGCACCCTCAAGCATGCCTACAAGGCTCCCGCCACCGCATACCCAGTAGACGAAGATGAGGTGGGGCCCTCTGAGGAGGCCCCCACGAAGAAGAAGTCGTAGTTCTCCCAGGTCCGCACGGAGACGAAGAAGGTGTCGCTGGACGGCAACACCTCAGGCCCCTTCCTCACCATTGGGTTGGCCTCTCCCCAAATAGTAAGATGCGCTCGTTGCCTTCCTCTGGGCAAATGCTAATATGTTCGCGTGGACAACATCAGACATATTAGGTGTAGCGAGGGCGGTGATCGAGCACCACTTAGCCGTGTTCCCCAACGCACGACCCGTGAAGCAAAAAGTATGGCGCCAGGCACCTGAGAAGCAACAATTCATCGTGTAGGAGGTCGAGAAGCTACAAGAGGCGGGATTCATCTGCAAGGTGCTCCACCCCAAGTGGATCGCTACCCCCGTAGTCATCCCTAAGGCAAATGGCAGCAAGCACATGTGTGTCGACTTCACAAACCTCAACAAGCCTGTTTCAAGGACCCTTTCCTATTTTTGTGGACCGCTCGGATCGGGGACCCGCTCTGCTACATGCGCATGCCCTTCGGCCTGGAAAGTGCGGGGCCCAACTTTGCGAGGCTACTACGCATGAGTTTGTAGCCCCAATAGGGAAGGAATGTAGAGGCATGCATCGACGATGCGCTTGGTGTCAGGCTGCGAAAATCAAGGGCTTCCTGAAGGAGTACACCCTTTTGTGCATCAGTAAACCTTCATTTCATAAGTATTGCAAGTGCTTGTCATAAATCAAGGGCTTCCTGAACTAGCGATCTTCCTTTTGCACATCACACGAGCAGGGGCTGGACACAGTGCCTACGCTTGGGTCAGACCCAACAGTGCCACCAAAACAAAGCGACCGAGCTCTGGCTCACGAGCCTACTCTCGTGCTTGTCACCTCACCAAGGTCCTTGCAGCTTGTCTCCCTGCATGGTACCCACAAGCAACTTCACGAGCGCGCGCCACCTCATTACTTGCAAAAAATTGGCAATCTCACTTATGCAGGGCACCGGAGACCTAGCCCCCCCCTCATGCAGCCTCACAGGTAATGCCCCGTGGCAAAGGGGGCTTCACGAGCAAGCATCCCTGGTGAGTTGTGCCCTGCGAAGGGCACCACACCGCATTATGCCATGAAAGCTAAGTCTAGCGTGCCTCGCTGATAACCCACAAGTATGGGGATCTCAACAGTTTTCGAGGGTAGAGTATTCAACCCAAATTTATTGATCGACACAAGGGGAGCCAAATAATATTTGCAAGTATTAGTAGTTGAGTGGACAATTCAACCACACCTAGAGAATTAAATATCTCTAGCAGAGTGATCAGTGGCATAGTAATATGATAGTTTAATAGCAGTGGTGATGATAGCAACAGTAACGGTAAAAGTAGCAGTAATAGTTTTGTAGCAATTGTAACAATAGCAAAAACATTAGTAACATAGCCAAGATCAATATATCAAAAGCTCGTAGGCATTGGATCGGTGATGAATAATTATGTTGGATGACATTCATGTAACAGTTATAACCTAGGGCGACACGGAACTAGCTCCAATTCATTAATGTAATATAGGCATGTATTTCGTATATAGTCATATGTGCTTGCGATAAGAACTCGCATGACATCTTTTGTCCTACCCTCCCGTGGTAGCGGGGTCCATAAGGAAACTAAGGGATATTAAGGCCTCCTTTTAATAGAGAGCCAGAACAAAGTATTAACACATACTGAATACATGAACTCCTCAAACTACGGTAATCACTGGAAAGAATCCCAATTATTGTCACCTTGGGGTATGGGGATCATAACACATAATAGGTGTGTATAACTTGCGAGATAGCATCAAGAACACAAATATATTTGCGAAAACATAAAGTTTTCAGATCTAAAATCATGGCACTCGCGCCCTAGTGACAACCATTAAGAATAGCAAAGTCATAGCAACATCAATCTCGGAATATATTGGATACTAGGGATCAGACCCTAACAACACTAACTCGATTAAATGATAAATCTCATCCAACCCATCACCGTTCAGCAAGCCTACAAAGGAATTACCGACTCCCGGTGGTGAGCATCATGAAATTGGTGATGGAGGTTGGTTGATGATGATGACAACATTGAATCCCCCTCTCCGTAGCCCCAAACGGGCTCCAGATCAGCCCTCCCAATGGAGAACAGGAGGTGGCAGCGGCTTCGTATCATACAACATGAGGATTCCTTCTCTCTGATTTTTTTTCTTGGCGAATAGGTACTTATGGAGTTGGAATTAGAGTTGCGCGAGCTACCACGGACCCTCAAGCCTGCTAGGTGCGCCCTGGGGGTGGGTGCGCCCCTGGGCTTGTGGCACCCTGGTGCCTCCCCTCTGGTAATTTCCTTTGCCAATATTTTTTATATATTCTGAAATAATTCTCCATAAATATTCAGCTCAATCCAAGAACTTTTATTTATGCACAAAACAACACCATGGCAATTCTTGTAAAAACAGCGTCAGTCTGGGTTAGTTCCATTCAAATCATGCAAATTAGAGTCGAAAACAAGAGTAAAAGTGTTTGGAGAAGTCAATACATTTGGGATGTATCAACTTCCCCAAGCTGAACTCGTTGCTTGTCCTCAAGCAATTCAGTTGACAAACAGAAAGTGATAAAGAAAAAAACTTTTCCAAACTCTTTTTGTTCTTTGTGATGCCCTGACTTAATAGTGCACTAATCATAAATGCAAAATGCGCACAATCAAGATCAGAGACTCACGGGAAGATATCAACACAACTGTAGACACAAATTTAAAATAACACAAGCTTCATATTACAAGCCAGGGGCCTCGAGGGCTCGAATACAAATGAGTCAGGTGAAGAAACAATATCTGAGTATAGACATAAGGTAAACAAGTCTGCCTTAAGAAGGCTAACAAAACAATGACATCTGGATTGAAAAAGTGCATGCCTCCTGCCTGGGAGCCTCCTAACTACTCCTGGTCGTTGGCGGTCTCCACGTAGTAGTAGGCTCCATCGTGGTGGTCAATTTCTTTGGACTACAATACCGAACCACATGCTTCGCTTCAGCAGTAAACCTTCGATGGGATAATTCCTTCACATAAATCTTCTCTTCTTCATGTCTTCAAAAGATGTAGCTCGTTCTTCTCTGCAAAGCAGATATACCTCGGTGAAGTTCCTCGAACTTGGCACCGGTGACAGCATTCTCTTCGGTTCTGTAAGGACTATTTCTCTCTATATGCACTAGCAAACAAATCAGTCCATACCTGTTTCTGTCAACAATATCCAAAACACAGGAAGGCAGATATTGCACCAACAGTAAGGCCTAGCCTATCAAAGACTAGCCTCTTACGGCAACAGAAGAGAGTAAGTAACATAACATAAGTAATAAGTATGTTGCAGTATCAACGTCTAGAGATCCTTCTTCGACTCCTTGCGAGAAAGCAATCTCGGAGCCATCATATCCATCTTCCGTCTTCAATATCCAGTTCTAGTTGTATCTATTGGGATATAACTCCGAGCATATGTTACGTGGACACGGCTATTTGAATAGATTAACTTCCCTGGAGGGGTGCACAAACTCGCCCAACACGCTCGATTAACTTCGAACGAACACACTTTCCTAGGTCATGCCCAGCCTCGGCTGATCGACACACCGTAGCCCTACCTAGCCTCAATAGAGAGGCCAACATGACGGTCTATATAATAAATGCGAAGGGGTCATGGGCCAATCGTGATTTGCAATCATGCGCGTTGCATGGACGGCCGGGGTCAGTCATGGCTACCTCTTTATACAAAGTATGTGCTTACGCGAACCACCCGGGCACGTGCCGCTAAACCGCTGACGTTAGTGAGCTTTCCAAAGAACCGTATGATGCAGAGTGACCATACTTATTCTCTCATGGTGGTTAGTGTGAAAAGTCCAGAGGCCTACTCGGATCACATATCCAAACCGTTCGCGTCTTGGGAACGCGGGAGACGATCAATGATCCATGATCTATGGTCCCTTCACCCCATCTCATGGATGTACGTGCCACATACTTATTTCGCGGGTACCCTCCAGGTCAACCTGACTACACATCACTTGCTGGTACCCCTCGGGGCCGACCTGACTTCAACATGGTTCTGGGGTAAAGTCAAAGCAATTGTGTGTCCATAACACCAAGGGGGGAATCCAAGGAATCATCCTCGATGGATTCTACTTGATGTAACCGTCAATGTGACGTTGGAGGAATCACCCTAGAAGGATTCACACTTGAGGTGTTGCATGACAGAGTCATCATCAGGTGTGGTGAAGAAGGAAGCACCCTTAGTAATCCATGACCGATTAGCTACACTAGAGAGATCTCATCAAAAGTGCTATACGAGGTATCACCCTCGACACTCGATAGTAGCTCGGCAGCGTCTTACAACCAAGGGGGTGTGAGGTGATGTGTCGGGCTCTAGACGTCGAGCATGTTGACCGAGTCATCGGTGATAAAGCGGGGGCAACGGGGACAAGGTGAGGGGTCACTGGTGGATCACTAACCAAACTGTACTAAGCATATAGGAAAAGTAGGTAGGTGACAATAGTAGGTTACGACATCATGCTATCCATCAGAATAGGATCAATCAAATACAGTAGCAAAGTCTAATGCAAGCATGAGAGAGAATGAAATGGGCGATATAGGAATGATCAAGGGGGATTTGCTTGCTTGGAAGCTCTGCTGCATGTGGCTGGACGTCAGAGGTGTAGTCATACTCGGGAGCAGTGTCGGTCTCGCTGTGTAGAGGAGAGAAGAGGGGGGAGAAACAATAAATATAATGGAAACAAATGCATCACAATGCATGACATGGCAATATGTTTTGGTAAGGTGACCTAACGCAGTGCTACACATTACAGACGGAGCAGGAAAACATCTGGGAATGTTTTTTAGCTTTCAGTTGTTATCGAACAAATGAAACAGAGGGGAAGATCCATGTTCATCATGTTAGAGACATGTGACAAATGAGTGGATAGCATAAACTGATTTGTTTTATTTTTTTGAGCAACTTTCATATATAAATTATTTTCATCTAACTTATAACTTATTTTATATGATTTTTCAAAGTTTTAAACATTTTGTGAAATTTTGGAATTTATTATTTGATCAAAATTAAAATAGCAAAAAGCTAAATGTACCCAAAAATGTACCCAACAGACAACACAGTGGCTGACTGGTGGGCCACTTCCTAGTAAGCACCTCAGTCAGCCCTCAACTCTTTTGAATGTTGACCTAGTCAAATTGACTGGTCGGGCCCCACTGTCAGTAACTCAGGGCTAGATGACATATTTTAATTAGGTTATTTAAATATTTGTCCCCATTGTCAATTGCATAGTTAAACCAAACCTTGTACTTGGTGGGCCCTGGCTGTCAGCGAGCGTCAAAAGTTAGATTAGCAACTAATCTACTTAGTTAGCGGCCGAGCCCACTGGCCAGCGACCCCAACGGCTCGTTTAAACCAACAGGCGCAACAGCGACAACTGAATGTAGCGGCAGCAGTGTGGGACCTCGTCATGATTGCTCCACAGGCGATGGGAGGATGCGTGGGTGGTCCCATTCGGACGCCTGTGGCATGACCCGTCAAACGGCAGCAGGGAAAGATGATGGGGCTGCCGGAGTGGAGCACATCATCGGCCATGGCGGCAATGGCAGAAGAAGAAGCAAGGCAGGCGCGAGCGACAGTGGTGCGGGGCAGGGCGGAGCTACGCGGGCCTTAAGGGAGCAGCAACGGGGGAGGCCAAGCGTGGCAGGGCATGACGAGGCCGACCAAGCACTACTTCAGAATGCTGCTAACGCAACAGTACGATCAGAGAACCTTCGAGAAACTGTGTCTGATGCAATAATCGCAAATGGTGGTGTCAGAGAACCGTCAAAAGGGTCCAAAACGTTTGCGATGACGTATGCATCAAACACGGTTCAGATTTTGGTTCCGTGTGCGATGCAAGGGATATGGTTCAGTTCAATTAACTATTTGTGATGAGGAGGAACAAAAGAAACGGGCAGTCAGATGAAGGCGTGTGCGATACACAGCATACGGTTCACTCGGATGAACTGTTTGTGATGAGGCAGAACAACAGAAACAGGAAGCCAGATGAAGGTGTGTGTGATATACGGCATACAGTTCACTCAGATGAACTGTTTGCGTTGAGCCAAGAGAACAGAAATGGTTCAACTTAACAAGATGTGTGTGATATGAGGCAAACATGTCTATAATCAGAAATGTGTGGGAAGACCGATGACAACACAGACGATTCCTGTTAACAAGCCATGTGTGCTGTGAGCAAACGATTGCTGGTATACAATTGTCAGTGATTGATGAAATCATCACCGACGGGTTCCCATGTTTAGTCCGTGTGCGATGTGATTTGCTCTGTCTATAGAGCATCAACAAATATACTTAAAAAGATATCATTGCATAACCAAATTAAGCATACAATTAGACAAGTGACTACACAGATAACATTTTCACACACCAAAGTAAGCAACTACATGCATACTAAACTAGGAGAAATGAGGATCTAATCATCTACTTCTTGTTGCAACGATGCCTGCCATTGCTCTGCTTCCGGCTGGATCCCTCGCCGTTTTGGGGAAGGAGGCACTTCCTCATGCTAACGATCCGCCTATACATGTCGTAACATGCGTATGCCTCCTTGGCCGCGTACACGACATGATGTTTGTCGAGTTTCTTCATCCAGGCCGAGTGCCAAGCACACTTGTCGTTGTTGCAGGAGTCCTTCATGTCTCTGTAGTAGGGGTCAATGATGTCCTCGACGAGGTGAACCAGTGAGTCCTTCTCATGCTCCTTGCTTCCCTAGATCTTGTATTGGCCCTGGATGTCGACGAGATTCTCGCAAGCGATGCCCGAATTCTTGAGCACCTTGGCATCGTTGGTGATGTCAACCATAGCAAACATGTAGTGGGCACTGTTGAAAAACCTGGTGAAACGCCTGCAAGGTCTTGTGGCCAGGCAGTAGTGGTAGACGAGGACGTGGTGGCCCATGCACATCTGGGCAACGGCGACCTTGGGACGAGACACGGCACAAGCGCAGGTGTGCTCGATGTCGAACCCGACCACCTTGTACTTCTCGTCGGCAAGCAACAGCTCCATGATGCGGATGGAGTGCTCCACCCAGACCGGGTGGTTGGTGTACACCATCGGGAGCTCCTCGAACCTTCGGTGGGTGTCCACCACGACATGGATGGTGAACTGCTACTCGTCGTCGGCAGCTTCTCAGAGCGCCATTGGAGCCTCGCATGATACTCTCGGTGTCAAAACCGGCGGATCTCGGGTAGGGGGTCCCGAACTATGCGTCTAAGGCTAATCGTAACAGGAGACATGGGACACGCTGTTTTACCCAGGTTCGGGCCCTCTCGATGGAGGTAATACCCTACTTCCTGCTTGATTGATCTTGATGATATGAGTATTACAAGAGTAGATCTACCATGAGATCGTAGAGGCTAAACCCTAGAAGCTACCCTATGATTATGATCGTTGTCCTACAGACTAAACCTCTGGTTTATATAGACACCGGAGGGGGCTAGGGTTATACACAGTCGGTTACAAAGAAGGAGATCTAACATCCGGATCGCCAAGCGTGTCTTCCACGCAAAGGAGAGTCCCATCCGGACACGGGACGAAGTCTTGAGTCTTGTATCTTCACGGTCCAACAGTCCAGCCAAAGTATATAGTCCGGCTGTTCGGATACCCCCTTATCCAGGACTCCCTTAGTAGCCCCTGAACCAGGCTTCAATGACGATGAGTCCGGCGCGCAGATTGTCTTCGGCATTGCAAGGCGGGTTCCATCTCCGAATACTCCAAAGTAGATTAAGGATTGTGTCCGGCTCTGTAAGATAATTTCCGCATTGCACCGTCGAGAGAACAATATTCCACAAATATAATCTGCTGACACCTTCAGATAACGTGACATCACACCATGGTCAAGTCATTATTCGAATAGTTTTCCCACAACCAGCCACCGCACATATTGCGAGGCAGTTTCCTCGGCACGTCTTGTCGAAGCAGAGATCATGTCCCCTTATCACGGGATCCTCATCAATACGGGTATGGGTAACCCAATCTTGGCGCTTGGAAAATAAACGATTTCCTCAGGCAAGCGGGGAGGCGCACCATTTTCGCCACCTCTATGAAGGGATAAGGATCTCCCGTTTTTACCCACGCCTTCTTCCTCCTTTGCTCATCCATTCTCGCACCCTCGAGCTCCAGCGCCCTAGTTCTCGCCTTCTCCGCACAGCCAAACATGTCCGGAGTGGGAGGCAAGTGGGTGGCCTCCACTGTTAAGGAGGAGCACATCATGAAGCTCCGGGCGGCCGGATACTTGGCTCCCAGATGCAAGGCATACTATTCTGACTCCGGGACCCCACGAGAGGGTCGTGTTCCTCGCCCACTTCGTCCGCGGACTGGGATTCCCCCTCCACCCATTTTTCCGCGGGCTCATGTTCTATTACGGGATGGATTTTCATGATCTGGCCCCTAACTTCATCCTCAACATCTCAGCGTTTATCGTCATGTGCGAGGCCTTTCTCCGCATCAGGCCCCACTTTGGCCTGTGGCTAAAGATCTTCAATGTAAAGCCAAAGATAGTGGTCGACCAGCAGGCGGAGTGCGATGGCGCCATGGTGGGCAAGATGCCCAATGTCACCTGGCTCGAAGGCTCCTTTGCGGAGACCGTGAAGGGGTGGCAATCGGGGTGGTTTTATATCACCGAGCCGCAAGATGCCAACTGGGTGGCGGCCCTCGAATTCCGATCCGGCATCCCTGTGCGGCTCACTACCTGGAAGAGGAAGGCCCTGGCCTGGGGCGCATCCGCGGAGCTGACCGGACTCCAGAACTGCGTCAAAAACATGATAACCAAGAATATCAAGCTGGTCAATGTGGTGTAGGTCATGCTATTTCGCCGAATTCTCTCGTGCCAGAGACGGGCATTCAACCTGTGGGAGTTTAACGCGGCCCAACACCAGATAATGTAGGAGCTCTTTGACATGATGCATAAAGATGCCTGGAAGGTGTTGTTCAAGGCCATCGAAGTTCCTCCCCCCACCTTCGAGGATCGCGGACTCAGCGCCAGGCACCAGGCCAATGTGGTAAGCATTCTACATTTTGCAAGATGTGCCTTTCCTCAGTATATTAATGGGAGAAACTTAGGCCACTGTGCTGATTTTGACAGGAATATGTGGGGACGGCGGAGCGGATGGACTGTCCGGCTCCGTCGCCTGAGGACCCAGTAGACGAACTTCTGCCAGAGATGCTGGCTCCGGCACCCTATGAGGTGTCGGAGAAGAAGGCCAAGAAAAAGACCACGGGGACCAGAAGAAGTTCCCGATGCAACCTGGTGCCGGACTCATCGTCCGAAGACACCAGGGCGCACTCCTCCAACAACAACGAGGAAGAGGAGGAAAACCCTCTCCCCAAAAACGAGGGGGCAAGAAGAGGAAGGCCACCCTTTCAGGGGAGGCCAAAGGGTCCAAGAAGGGACGGACCCTTCCTCTGGACCACTCCACAACTGCCGCCTATAGCGAGGAAGAGTGGCTACCCAGGGGCAAGCCCCTGGCGAGATCGTAAGTATCCACACTCTATAATACTTTTAGTGCGACTTGGCTTCATAGTTTGTTATAACGCCAAACACGCATATGCAGTCCGGCCAGGTCCCATCCCGAGGTATCCTCTTTGGATGGGTCTCTGAGCGATTCAGCAATGAATTCGCTCCCGACGGCCACCTCTCCTCGGCCTGCGGATGACATGGAGGTGCGGTCCCAAAGGGTACCAAAGCAGGGGGAGGCGACTCTAGAGACGCCCCAAGGCGAAATTCCAGACGTCGGGCACATGGGGAGTAAGATCCCCATAGATCATGCTGACGAGAGCCGCAGCAAGTTGGGCTCCCAGCCGGACACTGCACCGGAACTTCCAAAGGTTCCAAATTTGGGTAGGCAGCCCCTCACTAGGGAGGGCGAGCCGGCCATGCCGATGACCTCCATTGCGCTAGACGCATTGGATAGTCTGCTGGAAGTGCTTCGCAGCGCTTCCACAGATGAAGAGCACCGTACTGTTATGAGTACGGTGATTCAGAAGGTTCGGTCTGCCAAAAGCGGATTGACTGAAGCCTGCACCAGCCTCCTGACAGGCTTTGGGGTAAGTAATCAAAAGTGTGTGATAAATTATCACCCAATAGACAGTAGCCCCTGATACTCTGTTTGGTGTTCGGAAAGAAAAGCCAAATGGAGGGTCAACTTTAAACCGCAGGAATCTAACAGTATGTGTCTATGTGAATAAGCATGCGGTGCTGCATGCCGCTGCTGCCCATACAACAGAGGTCGCCGGACTCGAACGGGACCTGAAGTAGGCCGAAAAGGAGCTCAGCCTCACGAAGAGGCAGCTCGAAGAGAACAAAGGTAAGTGATACCCCGTTCGCGTGTCATATAGAGGAGAAAAAAAAATTGGTGACGCTAACAAAAAGCGTCATGAATTTTTAATAGGGGCCACGACTGAAGTGGCGGCCCTGAAGAAAGCGCTATCTGAGGCCGAAGACAAGGCAGCCACGGAGCATATCGAGCATGAAAAGCAAGATGCTAGGGTGGGCGAGGTACAGCAAAAGCTCCAGGATTTCGGCAAGAAGTTCGAGTCCTTGGAGCATGACTTCAAGACGAAAGAGTCTGAGCTTGTGAAGGCCCTTCAGAGCGTGAAAGACGCTAGGGCCGAAGCCCAAAAGGCCCAGTAGGAAATCCAGGCGGCCAAGAGGATAGCGGCAGGTAAGTCATTCATTATGCAAAGAAAGCATGTGGAGGAGACATTTCTTTTACTTACCCGAATTCGGAGCTCTCAAGGGGCATTCGCAGATCTGCCACGCAGCATATCGGATGCCACAGAGTTCTACCATTTCGTAGAGGGGAGCTCGACTGAGAAGTTGTTTTGGTCCCAGTATGCTGGAGTCGAACACCCAATGCCTCTGAGTGACCAACTAAAGCAGTTGGTTGAACTCCACAAGGCGGCTGAAGTGGCCATGAAGGACTTCATAGTCTAGATGTGGCCTGGTGAGCCCCTGCCCGACAGCTACTTAGGCCTTATAAAGCGGATGGTAAATGCCTGTCTGCGGATCGAAGTTATCAAGCAATCCGTTTGTATTGAGGGTGCCCGTCGGGCCTTTGCCCATGCGAAGATGCATTGGGCCAAGCTGGATGCAGAGAAGCTGGTGAAGGATGGACCGCCGGAGGGCAAGGCGCATCGCTACCCCGAGAATATTATGATGGCGTTATGAAAGGCGCTCGCCTCGTGGCCGATGAATGTACCAAGGACGTAATCTTTGAGTGAATGTACTCATGTCGTCTTTGTAATATGAAAACTAGTTTGTTTGCGCTATATGGCGCTTTGTTGATTTAAAATATTACCTTCTGTGCGGCTGTTTATAAATTTCTGAAAGTAGGCCAGTCGTCGGCTTCCGCCCCCATGTAACTAGTACTGGGGTGTTCGTGGAAAACCCAAACACTCTTTATCCAAATTTTTGGTCCTTGAAGGAGGTGTTCGGCACAGCGAACAAGGCAATCGGACTATGCGGCTTTATAACTCTCACTTAGCCATAGAAGTCTACAATTTTAAATTTTGGCGAAGCCCCTAGAATTCGGAAAACCGAATTGGGGCGCTATACACGCCTAAATCGGACAAGGTCGATTCCTCGCCTGAAGCGGAAAAAATCTTTAAGGATTTAAGACCTCTCGAACAGCGACCAGCTCTCGCCGCATCATGACAGTCAGTTTTCGGCTTTCTCTACTGAGGTGCTCGTCCGGAAGAACCGGGACACAATCGCAGTAGTTCTCCCTGCGCTACCTTAGCCGATATAACGGAACGTAAGGTACCAAAACAAGGGAGCCGGGCAAACCCAACTATTGACCCAAGACATGATTCGGAGCTGATGCATATAATGCTATAAGTTCGGGGTGCCGCACTGTCGAAAGTGTTCGGACTTTATCTTGCCGTATTATGGGGCACCATAAGAAGCCCCTGGCAAACTGGACGTACCAAAGTGTACGGATGCGATTTTAAATAAACATTTTTAGGGAAAAATATGAGGATAGGAATAATAAGCTGATGCTATATATTATTCCCCTTTGTTGTTTAAATAATACGTCCAAGCGCATGTGTACAATTAATGCGTTAAGCAGAACAAATAGGACTATTTGACATGTCCTATCCAGGGGCGGGCCACATGCGGGTATGTAAAACAGTTATAACGATCATTGACAAATACCACCTGGGTATTCCCGTTGTGCGCAAAGCCTTTTGCCTCCTTGGTTTTCCCTCCTTTGATGAGTCCGATGATCTGGCTCTCTGAAGGGGATGCCCGAAAGTAGGGTCCTGAAAGAGAAACAAGGTTATTTAAAGTATGCGGGTCTTTTCGCGGTTGAACCGCACTGTGGACACAAATGCGCCTCTGCCTATGCCCATGGTATTTTAAGTGCGTAATTGTATATGCGTGACACAAATGCTGCCTGGATGGGGCTAGGGCGGAGGCCGGACTGCTAGTCATGCTCTTGGCGTGCCTGGCAATCCTTTTGCAGAGTACTCCGGACTCGCTTGACGGAGCTCAGGGTTGTTGTCGCCGAATTGGCGGTCTATCGGAGAAGGCTGCTTTGTACTTCTGCCGCGAGGGCCGCAGTGTGCTCTTCTGTACGGAGAGAGCGGTCTATGTTTCCATTGACTGTTATAACCCCGCGAGGTCCTGGCATCTTGAGCTTGAGGTATGCATAGTGTGGTACCGCATTGAATCGAGCGAATGCGGTTCGTCCCAGCAGTGCATCGTAGCCACTACGGAAAGGGATGATATCAAAGATTAACTCATCACTTCGGAAGTTATCCGGGGATCCGAAGACCACTTCTAGTGTTATGGAGCCCGTACAACGGGCCTCTACTCCTGGAATTACACCTTTGAAGGTGGTTTTGGTGGGCTTGATCCTTGAAGGATCAATGCCCATTTTATGCACTGTGTCCTGGTAGAGCAGGTTCAGGCTACTGCCACCGTCCATAAGGACTCGCATAAGGTGGAATCCGTCGATGATTGGGTCAAGGACAAATGCGGCTGAACCGCCATGACGGATGCTGGTAGGGTGGTCCCTACGATCAAAAGTGATCGGATAGGCTGACAATGGGTCGAACTTTGGGGCGACTGGCTCCATCGCATAGACGTCCCTTAGTGCTCGCTTTCGTTCCTGTTTGGGAATGTGGGTGGCATAGATCATGTTTACCGTTTTTGCCTGAGGAGGAAATTTCTTCTGTCCCCCAGCGTTCGGACGCCGGGGCTCCTCGTCATCGTCGCTCTGCAGCCCCTTGTCCTTGTTTTCGGCATTTATCTTGCCGGCCTATTTGAACACCCAGCAATCTCTGTTAGTGTGGTTGGCTGGCTTATCAGGGGTGCCATGAATTTGGCACGAGCGATCGAGTATGCGGTCCAGACTAGACGATCCCATTGTTCCGACGCTTATGTCTGTTGCGCCGTGGCTTGCCGTTATTGTCGCGAACATCTGAAGTGCCGAAGTTTATTGGCGTGGTGCTACTGCGAGCCAACCAGCTGTCCGCGCCCGCGCAAAAGCGGGTCATGAGTGTCGTAAGGGCCGCCATGGACTTCGGTTTTTCCTGGTCGAGTTGTTGGGCGAGCCACTCGTCACGGATATTATGCTTAAAGGCCGCCAAGGCTTCAGCGTCCGGACTGTCGACAATTTGGTTATTTTTAGTTAGGAACCCAGTCCAGAATTTCCTGGCTGACTCTACGGGCTGTTGGGTAATGTGACTCAAGTCATCAGCATCCGGTGGTCGCACGTAAGTGCCTTGGAAGTTGTCGAGGAACGCGTCCTCTAGGTTTTCCCAACTGCCGATGGAATTTGCCGGCAGGCTATTTAGCAAGTGTCGGGCCGGTCCTTTGAGTTTAAGGGGAAGATACTTGATGGCATGTAGATCGTCACCGCGGGCCATGTGAATGTGGAGAAGGAAATCTTCGATCCATACCGCGGGGTCTGTTGTGCCGTCATATGATTCGATGTTTACGGGTTTAAACCCTTCTTGGAATTCGTGATCCATTACTTAGTCAGTGAGGCATAGGGGGTGTGCGGCGCCTCTGTGCCGGGCTATGTTGCTGCATAGTTCGAATAAGTCTTGTCGGCCATGTTCGGCCCGGCTAGACTTGTTGATAGTGTATCCGGCATGACGATCATCGGCATGTGTTGGGGCACGCCCTCGCGATCCGTAGGTCAATCTTGACTGACCTGCTTTGTTTTCCAGCATGTCTCGCAGGTCCTGCCTATTTCCCCGGGCCGTAGTGTATTGGCTTGGGGGTGCAGGCTGATATTCGAGCTGATATGCCATTTTATCCCGGCCACGAGGTGGCCCGTCAGCCTCGTCATGTGCTGGTGGTATGGGCTCCTCCTCGTGTTGAGGTAGCAACTTGTGCTTTGAGTAACCTTTTGTGCGGCGCTCGAGTCCATATTCCTCGGCTGCCAGGACCTCGGTCCATCTGACTATGAGCAGATCTTGATCAGCTTGGAGCTGCTACTGCTTCTTTTTCAGGCTTCTCACAGTGGCCATAAGCCGGCGCGTGAAGTGCTCCTGCTCTACGGGATCCTCAGGCACGCTGAATTCATTGTCGCCGACGCTCACCTCGTCTTCGGAGGGGGGCATGTAGTTGTCCTCCTCCAAGTATCCGTCTGTCGCTAGTTCGTCTGGGCTAACCTGGCCGTCTTCCTGTTCGACCTACTCGAAGGCAGGCTGATCGGGATTGTATTCCTCTTCGGCACCATCCGGATTGTTTTCATCTCCTGTGCTGGTATTGTTGTGGCTGGGCTTGGAGCGGCGCCGATGACGCCCATGCTTTGATTTCTTCCTTGAGGGGTTATCCTCCATTGCTTTGTCACCATTGGTTTCTTTGGGAGTATCCACCATATATATATCGTACGAGGAGGTGGTTGTCCAGCGCCCCGTGGGCGGTGGTTCCTATTCGTCTCTTGCATCGTCGTCCACACCGCCGATGTCTTCAGAGTCAAAGTCAAGCACGTCGGTCAAATCATCGACAATGGCAATGAAGTGGGTGGTGGGTGGGCAACGAATTTCCTCGTCGCCTGCCTCCCACTCGAGTCGGACATAGTTTGGCCAAGATTCTCCTGACAAAGAGAGAGACCTTAATGAATTCAGCATGTCGCCAAAGGGCGAGCGCTGGAAGATATCCGCAGCGGTGAACTCCATTACCGGAGCCCAACCAGATTCGGCGGGCTCGGGGGCACGTGGTCTGGAACCTACAGCCGGACCCAAGTCCGGGGGTCCAGTGACACCGACTTCCTTGGGGGTGGAGTCCGTGTTCGGCTCTACCGCCGATGAATATGCAGCCTCAGGGGCGGGGTCCATCCTCCCGTCCTCGAACGACGCGATTTGCCCCGGATTTAGGTCCGAAGCTATTGCAGGTGTGATATCCTGAATACTGTCTGACAGCGGGTCTTAGCCGTGCTCGTCATGACCGTTCAGCGCTCCTGGCGTAGGCAGAATCCATCGAAGATCAAGTCTCTGCGAATATCGGCCGTATAGTTCAAGTTTCCGAACCTGACCTGATGGCCAGGGGCGTAGCTGTCAATCTGCTCTAGATGGCCAAGCGAATTGGCCCGCACTGCGAATCCGTCAAACACGAAGATCTGTCCGGGGAGAAAAGTCTCATCCTGGACTGTGTTGTTGTTGATGATTGAAGGAGCCATCGAGCCTTGCAGCGACGACACGGAGGAACTCTCAATGAAAGCACCAATGTCGGTGTCAAAACCGGTGGATCTCGGATAGGTGGTCCCGAACTGTGCGTCTAAGGCTAATGTTAACAGGAGGCAGGGGACACGATGTTCTACCAAGGTTCGGGCCCTCTCGATGGAGGTAATACCCTACTTCCTGCTTGATTGATCTTGATGATATGAGTATTACAAGAGTAGATCTACCACGAGATCATAGAGCAAAACCCTAGAAGCTAGCCTATGATTATGATCGTTGTCCTACAGACTAAACCCTCCGGTTTATATAGACACCTGAGGGGGCTAGGGTTATACAGAGTCGGTTACAAAGAAGGAGATCTAACATCCGGATCGCCAAGCTTGTCTTCCACGCAAAGGAGAGTCCCATCCGGACACGGGACGAGTCTTGAGTCTTGTATCTTCACGGTCCAATAGTCCGACCGAAGTATATAGTCTGGCTATCCGGATACCCCCTTATCCAGGACTCCCTCAGTGGGTGATCTTCTTGCAATGGTGGGGCGCAATCGAAAGGTTGAAGAGACACAAGGGTTAAATAGCCGCTGTATCAAATGGGGGCCATCCGGCCTGATCTTCATGTCTTGTTATGGTGTTCATAGCGGAGGATTCCAGTGCACACTTGACAACACTGCACCGCAGTGAGGATTTCAGTGCATGCTTGACAACACCGCACCGCAGTTTGACCAAGCGTGGGCTCGAAGAGGCGGGAAATGTATCGTCGGTGAGCCTTTTCCCGCACTACCACGTAGTTTATCGCGCAAGCTTCCCGCACGGCTTAGTTTGCCATGTGTCAGCTACAAGACGGACAAATCATGGGCGTTTATTGGCAAAAAGCTTTGTAAAAACGAAATGTGTGGAATGACTTTGGTCGTAAGTTTACCCGTGGGTGATGAGGTCAAAGTTACACAGAAGGGTGATGATGGACACTCGAGTGCGACAATTAATTCTGCGCTCTATAGGGCACACGATGGAAGAAACAAATTGTGTGCAATAATGTCCAAGATCGCAGTCGAGTTGTCTATACAGATCGTGTGCTATGAGATCAACATGGTAAACAGATTCGAGAACGGTTAATAAAATCCAATATAAGACCATTGCATATTAAGTTCAAAATAGTGCTACCAATATATGAGTCTCATACGATGCCATTTCAACAATTGTACCACAAAGGCTCGAAATATTACAAGGTTCAAATTCCAGAGTTATATGGCTCAAATTCAAAGATTACAAGGTTCAAACTGATATTAGAAATGAAATTCAGCTCATCAGCTGCGAACGCTCGCACTGATCCCCTGAACATGGATATCATAGAGGTTCAAACTAATATTACCACTTCTAAGTCTGGTTTCGAAACCTCACAACTTTTGCAAAGGGGTCATCCACTGAGAAGTCATGTATGGGGTTGACACGATGAGTTCCAATTACTCTGTCATTTGAAGTTCCAAAATGAAATTCAGCATTTTTGGAGCCTATTCCATTCTGTCACAGGCACCGGCGCTAATCAACAAACCATTCATTTTTCCGAAATAAATGTAGGGCAAACCTCATTACCTTCAGCACCCTTGCTCTAACAACAAAGAACCTGGCAGATATAATCACCGGTAAGGTCCCGCGATAGGAGTTCAAAGTAATTTCTGAGAGATGCAGATCTAGGCATTTGACGTGATTGTTACATTGTGTCACATTATCCACCACTGGGCCTAATCTCATCTGCAAAAGAAGAAAACGTGTTAGCGCCTTGATGCAATTTTGAACACTACTATAGGCCTATTTGGTTTGCAGGATTTGTAAAATGCACTAACATGCCATCTTCGATGTGACATGATTAATATGGGCATTAACATGCCATCTTCCATCTTCACAAGATGTTGGAGTGGATGAAAAGTTCCCTAAGAAAACTAGTACAGATGAATCCAAAAGAGAAATGCATATGGATTGTAACCATATGGATCAAGCATTGTCATTGTAACTTGGAAAAGGAGACATGTAGTACTGAAATCCTCCAAAAGAATCCTTGAGAAATCATAGTACATTGTCATTGTAAACTTGGAAAAAGGCCTCACAAATTCAACTCCCTTATGGTTAACATTTAACAGGAAAGGAACATCACCTCGATATATAGCTTCTCCAGGCACGGAAAGCATCTCAGCAAATACAACTTGCTCCAGGTTGGGGCCGATGGATTATAGTTCCAAGACCTTCATTGTGCGCAGTTTCACGGTCAGGCTTGTCGGAATCATTTTCTAAATGACAGACGAACAAACATCTTCGAAATTAGAAATATGTTAATTTGTAGAAGGAGAAGTAGAAGGCGGTTGTTGTACGTGAACGGGTGTGGATCCAATAACAAGTTTGAAGTATTGGTCAGACGAGTAGCCCATCAATGTCAATTTTGGTGCAGAAATGACATTGATTCTTGTTGACCTACTTGATCAAGTACAAGTAATATCTCAAGTGCAGGTGTGTCCTCAATGACCATACCGTGGTACACATCTTGTGATGTCTTCCTGCCGAACCAGCAACACACATAAATAGTCCGAAGAGTTATGGAGGTGATGTGGAATGTACTCAACCCATTGAGCGCCTGAAGACAAAGGTACTTGAGTGCAGTACAACCACAGAGCAGGCGCTTCATGTCACCATTTGAGAGGCAGACAGCGACGAGCTCGAGGTGCTTCAGTCGTGGTAGAATAAAAGCGGGCGCGTCATTGGGGGGACGGACATCAATTCATGAACTTGGCGATGCGCAGCGTGGGCTCGAGGCAGAGCACGGACGTTGGCAGCGAGCACATATGCCCATCATCAAAAGTGAACTCCTCGAGCTGATCTAGGGCGGGGGATCCGAACCAGTCATCAAGCTTGGCTTGGTCGGAAGGGAACTTGCCCATTCTAAGGCCTCTGGTTGGGCCAAGGTGACTACCGAGGATCTTGGAGAATGCATCCAAGCTTTTGCGAGAGCCATGGCAGAGCTCGTGGGTGTCGATGAGGTCGAAAGGGGTGAAGTTCCATAGGGGGCTCCACCACAGATAAAGGATGTTTGTCTGCGCCCCACATTTGATTGGGAGGAGGGAGATGATGACTGTTAACATATCATCGGGGAGGCTGCTGATGAAGTCTATGGCTGCTGGAGTCGCTTGCGGTTCTAGCTTGCCCCGCCTCCGCTTGTTGGCAGGCCCGTTCTCCACCTCTGGAGTCTCCTTGTCAGCAGTGCTTTCTGGTAGAAATGAGAGTACGGGGAATATTTAGTTAAAACAGGGCAATAGAAAAGTGTATTGGTAACTAGAAGTTATTAGGTAGGAATATAGTAAGAAAACAGAATATCAATTGGTTGCTTAAATAGTACACAATTCATTTAACATTGCTGGGTAAGTCAACATGCAGATAGTTGAAAAGATAACTTACTTCGAACAAACTCGGGACGGATGATTTTTTCGGTGAAGTTAGCATATATCTCATGACCAGGCCCTTTTATGTGCAGTACAATTTTAGTGCCAGCTTTCAGTACATAAAACTTAGAAATTTCTTTCTAAAAGCCAACACCAAAATAGGAGTCACCATGTTCATCAAGTAAGTAGCAACGATTCTAAATCCATGGTTTGTGTGAAGTATGACATCCGTGCAGCCTTGATCCATGTAAAGGGAAAATTGTGCACTACATAATCTGTTGCATAGCAAGGGATGCGCTGCAGAAAATGGTAGGATTGTTAAAGAAAATATGGTAACATGCAAACATGGGCCCAAATTGAAAGAACTGTACAACAGTTGAAATCAAAGGACAAATATCTATAATTAAACAGATAGGGTAAACATGATGTCATGGAAATATGAGAGTAATCGAAAGAACAATACATCATTAATTTGCCTAATATAGAAAGAAGAGGGGGGGAATCACCTTTGACGTATATGGTGCATGTGGCACCTTTTATCCAAATGTAGAAATATTTAGAATATCTTCAGGAAAGTAGACCATGCGAACCGATTTAGGGTGAGATTGAACATACCGCGCACATGCTCAAGTCATCTGGTACGGTGAGATGGAATCTTTGGCGGTCGCAAGGTCCTGATGTGTCGGCACACTGTACACTCTATGAATGAAAGAAAACTCTCAAATCAGCACGAATAAAAATGAATTCATGGTGATTTCCGTCGGGTGATTAAAGGAGGCCGATGAACTGGGATGAGAGATGACATAATATCTCATGAAATTAGTTACCTTGTCGTCCATGAGAAAAAAACCTCAGTACAGCAGATTCCCCAAACGAGTGGAGCTGGGTCGACCGCGAGCAGTGTCGAGAAAGTCGATGGCGGTAGGTGGCAGCAAGCGGAAGTAGTGAAATGCGGTGGGGTTTGCCGGCAGCCTGGCGGCGGCGGCATGCGTCGACCTAAGTGGTGACCGCCATGATAGGTGGTGCCATGCATAGACGCGGAGGAGCTTGTGCAGGTGTGAATGTGGATCGGAGGCATGGGATGGCGGGCAAGGGTGAGGATTTTTGTGACATGGGGATGGTGGGGGTTTTCTTTCCAATAAAGAATTTTGGAGGCAACGGTTTGCTAGAGCCAACCGTGTGTGATTGACGCAAGAAGCAAAATGAAAGCCATTGGACCTGCTTCCAATTTTGGGAACTAGGTGTGATTGAAGAAACAAGCAAAATGAAAGTCATTGCACATGGTTCCAATTTTGGGAACAGTGTGTGGTTGATGTACTACCTCCGTCCTGGTTTATTGGTCCCCTCTGTAATTTGTACTAAATTTCGAAAAAATATTTGACTAAGAAATGTTTATGCATGTCACCAAAAATTATATGATTGAACACTATGTTCAAATACGGATCCAACGATATAACTTTTGCTGATCTGCACTAACATTTTGTCAGTTAAATCTTTGGTCAACATTTAACACAAATTACAAAGGGGACCGATAAACGAGGACGAAGGTAGATTCCATTAACCGAACTGATTGCATCCATATCCCACAGTTAGACATAAGTAAACATAGATTAAACATACTCAGACATAGATAATAAGCATACACGTACACAAGCATAGTTCAACCGTCATTAAGCATGCTCAAGCGTACATATATAGTTCGATCCCACATCTCATCTCACAAGCTGGCATGATCTCGAAGCTTCTCCACGTACTCGACGTACACGCCGTGCTCCACCCTCCGAGCATACTTATTTTTGAAGGAGCCAACGACCCGTCCTCTTGCATGCGCCAGAATACTTTGATACGCGTCATCAAGCTTGTGGTTGCAGAATGGGCATCCATAGCCACCATTCCAGGTCCTAATACACCTGTTATGCATTCCCGCATAAAGCTCCCCCAGGATTTTCCTTTTGACCACCTCTAGACATCTTCATCCTCACTATCCACATCGTCAGACAACACTTATACAAATAGTTTAAAAAATGTGGCGTCAAATTAATGGTTACAAACTAATCTCTAGCGAACATATGGCAGTTGCCAAACATTGGCATCAAATCAACGATTACATTCTGTGAAGTAGGATTAGGAATTTATGGCTATTTATTTATACATATCCAGAGATTATGGTTTGATTTTTAAGCACATTCATCTATGTACAGACGAATCTTGAAGAAAATAATGGCACAAACATATGTAGGTCATTCCAAATCAATTGTCAAGTCCTGGATAGGAATTATTAGCACGAACACTAACCCTAGTCGGATTACTCGCAGAAATCATTTCCACAGATGAAACAACTAATCACTATCACTTGTACCATTGAATCAATCAATACACTACACGGATCTAACGAAACTTACTCAGATTTCATGGATTGGGAGAACATAACTATAGGGTTTCTATTCCAAAAAGAGGGAGGCAGGAGTAACCAGAGAAAGTCTGGGATCTATTTGACACATAACTAGGGGCCAGTTCTTTTCGGCGATTCTCCCAGAATCACCCCCCTCCCCAGCTTCTCCCAGAATCGTCACTCCATATTTTTTTTACAATCCTATCTAGTTAAGGTCTAATTAATTAGGATTGTAAAAAACATATGGAGTGGTGATTCTGGGAGAAGCTGGGGAGGGGGGCGATTCTGGTAGAATCGCCCAAAAGAACTGGCCCTAGGTATGGATGACTAACCAGTTGTCCGTCGTCGTCGGAGTCGTCGCCGGAGTCGTCGCCCGAGTCGTCACCAGAGTCGGTGTGGAACTCCGCCTCCGGCTGTGGAAGCTCGACTCCGTCTATGATGGAAACCTCTGTCTCCATCTCCATGCCGTGCTCCGATGCTTTAGCAGCCCCGGCATCGCCACTCCCTCCGATGGGGCGCTTCGGCGGCATCCTCATACACTGATGGCTTTGATGACTGAGAACGGCGTCTCGTATGCAAGCGGAGAGAGGAGATTGTGTTTGTGGCAAGGATGGGGGATGCGGCCGCTCGTGCGCACCATTAATATGGAGTAGTGGGAGAGAGGCGGGCCGCGGTCAAACCGCTGGCTCGCCTCCCGATGAGCCTGCGCAATGGACTGCTGGCATGCCTGCCGCCGTTTCACATAGCTACTCGCACGCCTCCAGATGACACTGTGCAGTGAGCATGCCTCCATCAATTCACACACCTGCACGCACGCCTCCTAGTCTGCCTATGCGGCGGACTGCTCGCATACATCCCGTCAACTCACGCCTGCTCGCAGGGTACACGGGTCGCATGGCGGCACGTATATTGTTTTTCTATTTGGATGATTAATGATGCCGCTTTATTTTTTGCTTAACCGAAGCATGACACGTATCCATTATTGGTCTAACGCTCACGGTTCAAATAAATAGTCTATTTGGGATATTGGTTCCCAATTATTAATAATCTCTCGTTTTCCCGTTTGTAATTAGATAAAGATTACATCAAAACTGGTCTCAAATTTGACCAAAAAAAGTACAATGCATATTGGTGTCCATATGACAACACGATAAGTTTCATGAACTTCAAATAAGTTTTGGATGTACTAGAATTTAAAAATCAAGATTCTCATTGTTTGAAATTTGTTGCACGGGGAGTAAACATGCACCCAGTGAGACACATGTGTTTTTGCAATCCATTTCGGTGCACTGTCACGTGTGCATGTAGCTCAAATTTGACTTTTGCACACTATACCCGTAGAAAATCAATCAATTAATGTACTGTAGCGAACATGATCCGAATGTACCGAAGTCTCTGTGCATCAGTGTCATCCCTGGATCAGTAATGCTGACACGCACAATACTAGAGGAATTATAACAGAGTTCAATCACACACTTATTACATCGCGTCCTCATAAAGAGTATGATTACACAAAATATCATGGCTCATGGCCATCTAAACTAAATAACTACGGACGCTTCAAAGGTAAATGAGTCCATCAACTCCAACGGCATGGCTGAGTGCAAAACAACGACCTATCGCACCTTATTCATCGTCTGAGTAGTCTGCAACATGAGACGTTGCAGCCGTGTAGGTCAGCACATTGAATATGCTGGCAGAGTTACACTGTATAGCAATGAAATGCAAGAACAACATCTACATGCAATATTTGGCCGGTGGAAGCTCTAAGTTTATAATTTTGCATAAAGCTAGTTTTTCCCTACAACAAAGGAATAAGTTTATTTAACTACTCCCAAGTTGCCCAATATTTGAGAAGGTAACCCCAACTCAAATCCCAATTAAAAGTATCATCATTAAACCCAATTCAATTAATTAAAGAGTGATGATATCAAATCAATAATTCAAGTACCAGATACTCAAGATGTCCAGAACCGGGGACATGGCTAACCATGATTAGTTTATACACTCTGCAGAGGTTTGCGCATTTTCCCCAACAAGAGTCGACCGCATCCATGATCGGATGATCGAGACATAGTCTTTTTGAAACACTTACTCTCTACTCCGGGCGGACCGGTACACCTACTTTCCCTTACATATGCTAGTCCACCTCTTCAAGAGTTCACACAACTTACTCAACTATGCCAGAGCCCATAATGGCTTGTGGCTGCACACGGAAGTTTCTAGCATGAATAATCTTATGATCCCTTTGAGCCTGGGTGGCGAAGCGAAGAAAAATCACACGAGTACTCCAGGATTTCCTTAAATAGGCAACACTGGGTTCCCCACGTGCCTCAACCAATCTACCCAGATGTATATTGAAGTTGCCACCTTAATGTTATCCAAGATTAATAACTCTCAAACTTCCATGTGTAAATCACGATCCAAACCCCATCTACGAGCATGGGTAAGCAATAAATAAGCATAACGTATATTCCCGGGGTGATCAAAAGGTATTAGGTTCCTACCTCAAGTACTACAATCAAACCACATGTTCCCAAATCCTACTCATGCAAATTTTTGAGGGGTGATACTAATGCATAGTAAAAACTGGGTATAGAAGAGTATGATCAACGTGTAACTTGCCTTGCTGACGATCTGCAAACTCTAGAGATTCGTAGTAACAAGCTTCAAACTCTGGGTAATCTAGCATAGACAAACAGTAGCATACATAAGCATTCACTCAAACGAAACAACGAGAAAACCGAGAAAAGCTCCAAATCACGAAACAACCATACGGCTTAGGCTAACAAAAAGTAAAACCTAACATCATTATTATCATGTGGATTAGATCTTAACAGTAGGTACATGTGATTAGCTATGATTTGCAAAAAAACCACTCAAACGGAGAAACGAAACTCAAAATACGAACGAAACAAGATCGTTTACTAATCTTAGCTAAACTCAAATTTATAGTAGCAAAATCATGTTCAAGTTGCTTCGAAAGACCAGAATGATACGAAGATTTAGGTGCTAGTTTCATCTAATTTGGATAAATGAGTAAAAAGTACGCTAGTTCTAAGATTAGGGGCTAAATTGCGAGAAAACTATTCGCAGATAAGTCCCTTGCCAAAAATAAACTAAAAAGAAAAATCTATGGCGCGAAAGTTCGCTAACAGAACTAATCCGACGAAAACTGTCGGTTAAAACGAAAGAACGAACAAACGCTCATTAAATAAGTAAACCTTAAAAACCGATCTAATCTATTAAACCGACTAAACCAAAAAAACCCGGATTGGAACCGAATTGTTTTTACCGTTTGACCGGCAGAAGACCTGCGGCGGCGGTAGGATCGTCAGCGGCGGGGGATGCGGCGGATGCGGCGGCTGCGGCGGGTGGCGGTGCGGGCGTCGGCAAGGGGCTGCGGCAGTGACGGCGAGCGACGACGATGGTGCAGGGGCAGCAGCACGAGGCGGCGGGGTGCGGCAGCGCGGCGACGATGGCGCTCGGGGTCGGTGGCGGCGTCGGCTGTGGCTTGGAGGAGAAGAGGTGGCGACGGCGGGGTACTCAAAGGCCTCGGGGGGGCTCCCGACTTGGAGGCCAAGTCGGACCGGCGGCGGCGGCACTGACTCCGAGGAGTCCGGCGCGGCTACGGTAACGGCTCTCGAGAAGGCGGCGCGGCCTGCTGGGCCGGCTGGGCTTCGGCGTAGTTCGCTCGAAATTTTTTTTATAAATAATTTCATTGAAAAGGAAAAATCCTAAAAAAATTAAAAAATTCTAAAAATTCCAGAAACAATTTTCACCGTCCAAACCTAATATTTAGGACAAGATGAACATTTTTCTGGACTAAAATGCAATTTTGAAAAATGCAATTCTTTTCTAATTCAAATAAAATAGCAAATAAAATACCAATAAAATAATAATTTGATTTTAAAATTCTTTCTCCAATATTTCTCTTAGGTTGAAGAAGTCATATTATCTTCTCTCATTTATTTTTAATATTAGAAATAATTGGAGAGAAAAATTAGTAAAATTAAATTGATCCTCTCTTCAAATTTGAAATAATTTCAAATATGAATTTTGTGAAACCTCCAATTCTCTCCTGGGGTCCTTGAGTTGCTTAAGATTTCTAGGATCACAACAAAATGCAAAAATAAAGATGATATGCATATGATGATCTATGTATAACATGCAAATTGAAAATTGTGATGTTACAAACCTACCCCCCTTAAGAAGAATCTCGCCCTTTTAGATTCGGGTTGGTTAGCAAAAAGGTTTGGGTGGTCCTTGCGGAGATCTTCTTCTCGCTCCCAAGTGGCTTCCTCCTCGGTATGGTGGCTCCATTGAACTTTGCAAAACTTGATAACCTTGCTGCGAGTAACTCGACTGGAAAACTCAAGAATCTTGACTGGCTTCTCTTCATAGGTCAAATCACTATCTCACTGAATTGCTTCCAGTGACACTTTATCTCTCAGAGGAATATCGGCCATCTCTGTGTGGCACTTCTTCAACTGGGAAACGTGAAACACATCATGAACTCCTGACGATCCTTCTGGCAATTCCAGCTTGTATGCAACTTCTCCCATGCGTTCCAAAACTCTGTATGGTCCCACAAAATGTTGTGCTAGCTTTCCCTTGACTCCAAAACATTTAACTCCTCAAAGGGGGACACACGAAGGTATGCTCTGTCTCCGACTTCGTAAACTATCTCCTTGCATTTAGTATCCGCATAACTCTTCTGCCTAGACTGGGCTACCTTGAGTCTGTCACGAATCAACTTAACCTTCTCTTCAGAGTCTTTGATTAAGTCTGGTCCGAACAACTATCAATCTCCAACTGCATCCCACGATAACGGTGTCCTGCACCTCCTTCCATACAAGGCTTCAAAAGTGGCCATCTTCAAACTGGCTTGATAACTGTTGTTATAAGAGAACTCTGCATATGGAAAATTGTCATCCCAGCTAGATCCATAATCTAGCGCACAAGCCCTCAACATGTCTTCCAGAATCTGATTGACTCTCTCGGTCTGTCCATCCGTCCTTGGATGAAAGGTTGTACTGAACTCTAGCCTGGTACCCAAAGTTTCATGCAACTGATTCCAAAAATTTCAAATAAAATGGGTTCATCTATCTGATACAATGGTCATTGGGACTCCATGCAGACATACGGTCCTGGTCATGTATATCTTTGCCAACTTAGCACTCATATAAGTTGTCTTCACCGGGATGAAATGAGCTACTTTCTTCAAGCGATCAACTACAACCGAGATAGGGTCATAGCCTGAACGAGTCCTGGGTAATCCGGTGATAAAATTCAAGCCAAGTTTATCCCACTTCCATTCGGGTATCGATAACGGCTGTAGCAATTTGGCCGGCTTCTGATGCTCTGCCTTAACTCTCTGACATAGATCACATACTGCTACATACTCGGCAATATCCTTCTTCCTTCTTGCCCACCAGAAACTTTCCTTCAAATCCAGATACATCTTTGTGTTGCCTGGGTGAATCGAGTACGGCGAATCATGGGCCTCCTACAGAATCAACTTCCTGATCTCGGGGTCATTAGGCACATATATACGATCGTCAAACCATAAAGTGTCATGCTCATCCTCATGAAATCCTTTAGCTTTTCCTTTACTCATCCTTTCCTTTATCTCAGCAATCTCCTTGTCAGTCTTCTGGGCTTCTCCAATCTTACCCAACAAAGTGGACTGAATTTCCAATGCTGCAACATAACCTCTCGGAACTATCTCCAAGCATAGCTCTCGAAGGTCATCTGTTAACTCCTTTGGTAATCCTCCGGTTATTAGCGTGTTAACATAACTCTTGTAGCTCAACGCATCTCCTACGACATTTGCTTTTCCTGGATGATAATGCAATCTTATATCATAATCCTTTATGAGCTCCAACCATCTCCTTTGCCTGAGATTTAACTCCTTCTGTGTGAAGATGTATTTCAAACTCTTATGATCTGTATATACATCACAATGGTTTCTAATGAGAAAGTGTCTCCATGTCTTCAGCGCATGCACTACGGCTGCTAATTCCAAATCGTGCATGGCATAATTCAACTCATGAGGTCGAAGCTGTCGTGAGGCATATGAAACAACTCTTCCTTCCTGCATAAGCACACCTCCAAGTCCTCGACGTGAAACATCGCAATATACTTGGAAATCCTTACGTTGGTCTGGGAGAATCAGCACTGGGGCTATAACCAAACGTTTCTTCAACTCTAGAAATCTGGCCTCACAATCATCAGCCCATTTAAACTTGGTGTCCTTCTTCAATAACTCTGTCATGGGCTTTGCAATCTTGGAGAAATTCTCGATAAACCTCTGGTAATAACTTGCGCGTCCAAGAAAACTTCTGACTTCTCCAACTAATGTGGGTGCCAACCACTTAGTGACAGAAGCAACATTGGTAGGGTCTACTGCTATTCCTTCTCTAGATATAACATGTTCGAGATATCCAACTTCCTTTAACCAAAACTCACATTTGCTGAACTTGTCATACAACTGATGTTCTCTGAGCTTCTCAAGAACCAAACGCAAATGCTCCTTATGTTCTTCTTCATTCTTCGAGTATATCAATATATCATCAATGAACACCATGACGAACTTATCCAAAAACTCCATAAACACCTTGTTCATCATACTCATGAAATAGGCAGGTGTGTTAGTCAATCCAAATGACATAATTGTATACTCATATAGCCCATACCTTGTGGTAAAGGTTGTCTTAGGTATATCCCGCTCTCGGATCTTCAACTGGTGATAACCTAATCAAAGATCGATCTTGGAGAAAACTTTAGCTCCTTGCAACTGGTCAAACAAATCATTGATCATCGGCAGAGGGTATTTGTTCTTGATCGGCACCTCATTTAGCGCACGATAATCAACAACCATCCTCAAAGATCCATCCTTCTTCTCCACTAGAAGCACTGGGTTCTCCAAGGTGATTAACTTGGTCGAATGTAACCTTTCTCCAGTAACTCCTTAATTTGCTTCTTAATTTCCTCCCGATCTTTTGCGGGCATCTGATACGGTCTCTTTGATATTCGTCCGATGTTTGGCAATAGCTCAATCAAAAACTCAATGTCTCAATCCGGTGGCATGCCTGGTAACTCTTCCGGAAATACGTCGGGATAATCCTTCACCACTGGTACTTCCTCCTAAACAACTCTTGATAAGGAATTCACCTGAGTTCTCCTCGGCGCAAGCCAGGATACATACTTGATCCTCTTTCCTTCTGGGGTGGTGAGAAGAATTGATTTACTAGTGCAATCGATGTTTCCCTCAAACTTGGATAGCCAAACCATGCCTAGTATCACATCCAATCCTTGTGATTCCAGAACAATCAGGTTGGCGGGGAAAACATGTCTACCTATGGTTATTGGCAACTGATAGCATCCCCTACTAGCCATATACTCCGCTCCTGGGGAACTTACTAACATAGGTGACTTAAGGGCCACGGTTGGCAATTTATGCTTATCCACAAATCCCCTTGATATGTATGAATGCGATGCACCGGTATCGAAAGAACAAGTGCGGTAAAGCATTAATCAAAAACTTACCGACAACTGCGTCGGGTTGATCCTCAATCTCCTCCACATTGACGTGGTTCACCTGACCTTTGGTGAAGGGGTTAGGCTTCTTCGCAGAACCTCCATTGCCATTTCCATTCTTTGCTTCAGGACATTCAGTGGCATAATGTCCGGTCTTCTGGCACTTGAAACAAGTAATGTGGTTCAAATCCCTCTTGGCTGGCGTTGCGGGGTTGGAACGGTTCCGGCTGCTGCTTCCTCCATTCCCATTGCCATTCTTGGGGCCATTGTGGTTGTGCAAACTTGCTCCATTGTGTGTATGTCCTCCATGGTTATGGCCTCCATGGTTGTGGGTATCTCCTGCCGACTACGGGGAATAGCGGGGCTTCTGCTGAGCTCTAGAAGTGTACCTCCCCTGTCCATACTTCCTCTTGTGATTATCAATCTATTGCTGCTTTCCTTCAATCATGAGGGCCCTGTCTACCAACTCCTGGTAGTTGTTGAAAGTTGCCACCATCAACTGAATGTCAGCTCATCGTTGAGTCCCTCAAGAAACTTCTCCTGCTTAGCGGCATCTGTGGCTACATCATCTGGGGCATAGCGTGCCAACTTTCTAAAATCATCCACATACTGGCCCACTATACGCCCTCCTTGGTGCAAGTTGTGAAACTCACGCTTCTTCATGCACATAGCTCCTGCTGAAACATGGGCAGCGCGGAAAGCCTGCTGAAACTGATGACATGTAACTGTATCAATGGTGTTAGTGGTGGTGAAATTCTCCCACCAAGATGTTGTGGGTCCATCAAGCTGATGTGCGGCAAAGCGCACTCTCTCCGCATCTGTGCATCTTGCAGTGGTCAGCTCTCTTCCAATCTTGCGGAGCCAATCATCTACAACAATCGGCTCGATGCTACTAGAGAACGCCGGCGGATTCTGTAGCGACCAGACCTCAAACAGTCAATTCTCTATGCGTTAGTGTCATTCCTGGATCGGTAATGCTGACACGCATAGTACTGATGAAATATAACAGTGTCAATCACACACTTATTACATCGAGTCCTCATAAAGAGTATGATTACACAAAAATATCATGGCCGAAGGCCATCTAAACTAGATAACTGCGGAAGCTCCGAAGGTAAATGAGTCCATGAATTCAAACGGCATAGCTGAGTGCAAAACAACGACTTATCGCACCTTATTCATCGTCTGAGTAGTCTGCAATCTGAGACGTTGCAGCCATGTAGGTCAGCACATTGAGTATGTTGGCAAAGTTACACTATAAAGCAATGAAATGCAAGAACTACATCTACATGCAATATTTGGCTGGTGGAGGCTGTAAGTTTATGATTTGGCATAAAGCTAGTTTTTCCCTACAACAAAGGAATAAATTTATTTAACTACTCCCAAGTTGCCTATTATTTGAGAAGGTAACCCCAACTCAAATCCCCATTAAAAGTATCAACATTAACCCAAAACAAATTTATTAAAGTATCGTGATGAGATCACATGAATAGATTCAAGTACTAGATACTCAAGATGTCCATAACCGGGGACACGGATAACCATGATTAGTTTATACACTCTGCAGAGGTTGCGCACTTTTCCCCACAATACTCGACCACATCCATGATCGGATGGTCGGGACATAGTCTTTCAGAAGCATTAGCTCTCTACTCTAGGCGGACTGGTACACCTACTTTCCCCTACATATGCTAGTCCACCTCTTCAAGAGCTCACGCAACTTACTCAACTACGCCAGAGCCCATAATGGCTTGTGGTTTCACATGAAGTTTCTAGCATGAATAATCTTATGATCCCTTTGAGCCTGGGTGGAATTCCATTGGAAAAATCACACGGGTACTCCAGGATTTCCCAAAAACAGGCAACATTGGGTTCCCTAGGTGCCTCAACCAATCCACCCAGATGTATATTAAAGTTGCCACCTTAATGTTATCCATGATTAAATAACTCTCAAACTTCCATGTGTGAATCACGATCCAATCCCCATCTATGAGCATGGCTAAGCAATAATAAGCATAACATATATTCCCGGGGTGATCAAAAGGTATTAGTGTAAGTGCATCTAGTGCCCCTTAGTGATTTTGGTGTATTGAAGAATTATAGGTTAAGGGACTAATGTGCTTATGAGTGTACATAGGTCTATAAGTCTATGAGGAGTTTGATATTTACAGACAAAGTCGACCCCCAAAATGAATATCTTCAACTGAAGATTTTGGTATTCCTGAAGACTTTCATGAAGACTTTGAAAGTGAAGAAATTGGTGTGTCCGTGAAGACTTGATATTCATGCAAGGAATATGAAGCTTGAAGACTTTCGTTTTCGTAGTTTTGTTTTTCTCCTTCTTGGGTCATAGGAAACACCATACTGTTAAAGGGGGTCGAGGAAATACTAAGGAAAATTTCCAAGTGATGCTCAACTCAAAATCCTACACCTACCAATCCCTTCGAGTGAAGCCATTGGAAATCTCATACAGTTCAGTCAATTTCTTCAGTGATAGAGACGAAGTTCTTCTGGTCGCTGAGGAATTTGTCCTGACTGAGGAGTTAGGAATTCGCCAGTGCGGATTGCCTACACAGTGAGGAACATGATAGCCCTGAGGAATTTAAGAGTCAAAATTCCGACCATTGCTGTCCTGCGCGCCAGCTGTCCCAAAATATCTTATCCACCTAACGGTCATATCATCGCAGGGCATTTATGTCTTATCATGTCGGGCTGCTCCCTAGGCTATAAATAGCCGCCCCCTACAACCACTAGCTGGTTGGCTGCTCCGAGAGAAACTGACACTTGTCATTTGAGAGCAACCCATCCTCCGAGGACTTTGAGCGAAAATCATCGAGTGAGGAAAAACCCAAACCCAAACACCTACAAACCCAAAGTGATTGAGCATCACTGAAGAGATTGATCCTGCGTGGATCCGACGCTTGTTACCTTTGAAGACTGTGCTTCTTCCAGACGGTTAGGCGTCATGGTCTAGAGCATCCAAGAGGAATTGTGGATCGCCGAGTGACCGAAGTCTGTGAAGGTTTGGAAGTCGCCTGAAGACTTACCACGAGTGATTGGACGAGGTCTGTGTGACCTTAGTTCAAGGAGAATACGGTGAGGACTTGGTGTCCTGAGCTGCGTGCTCAGCGACTGGGTGTCCGGGACTGTGTGTCCTCGAGTTTAAATACTCAGCCGCTCCAACCAGACGTACAACTGAGACAGCAGTTGGAACTGGTCTACCAAATCATTGTCTTCACCAACCTTACTGGTTCTATTTCCTCAACTCTTTCATTTCTTCATTACTGTGTTGAGTGATTGTTCATATCTGTGTTTGAAGACTTTGACTGAAGACTTTCTCAATTTCCTCAGTTCAATTTCTTCAGTCTGTTTGTCTTCATCTTGTGTTATCCTGTGTTTACGCTTTCTGTACTCTGTGTTTGTCTTCATTTCATCATGATGACTACGTGTGTATTCTGTCATGCTTACTTCTGAGTACTTATTCCGCTGCAAGTAGTTCTTCGCTAAGGAATTTCCTCACCGGCAAATTCCTCAGTGAAGAATTCATAAAAATCGCCTATTCACCCCCCTCTAGTCGATATAACGCACTTTCAATTGGTATCAGAGCAAGGTACTCCCTTGTTCTGTGTGATTTTGGTTTAACCACCTGGAGTTCTAGTTATGTCGACCGCAGGTATGATCAAGGTCTCTGCTGGGTGTCCTACCTTCGATGGCACGGACTACCCCTACTGGAAGAATAAGATGCGAATGCATCTTGAAGCAATTGACAACGATCTCTGGTACGTTGTGGAAAATGGTGTTCCCTCAGTCACACCTTCCCTGAATGCTGCTGATGTGAAGAGATTCAAGCAACTCGATTCTCAAGCGAAGAATATCATATGTGGTCATCTGAGTAAAGGGCAGTATGGTAGAGTGAGTGCTTTGGAAACTGCTAAGCTTATCTGGGATAGGCTCTCCAAAGTAAACGAAGGAGTCTCAACTCAACGTGACTCTCGTGTTGACGTTCTTCGCAATCTCTTCAACCGCTTCAAAAGACTCGACAATGAAAATGTTCAGCAAACCTTCGATCGCCTCACTGATATCTCAAATGAGCTTCAAGCGCTCGGTGCCACTGACATCACCGACCATGAGGTGGTGAAGAAATTGCTGAGATCACTCGATTCTTCATTTGACACTCTGGCACTGATGATTCAAGAGCGTGCTGATTACAAGTCACTAGATCCCGCTGATATCCTCGAGAGGCTAAATACTCATGAGTTCCAGCTTGCTGAAAAGAGAGATCTCTATGGTTCAAGCTATGGCAAAACACGTGCCCTGAAGGCCAAGGCAGTGTCTGAATCTGAATGTGAAGATTCTGGTAGTAGCCTTGGTGATCCTGAAGAATTGAGCCAGGAGCTAGCACTGCTCGTGAAGAAGTTCCAGAAATTCTCAAGACGTGGTCGCTTTGGAAAATCTTCAAGGAGCAGTGATTCCTCATCAAGTGACTATAAGAGAAGGCTATGCCACAAATGCAAGAAGCCTGGTCACTACATTCAAGATTGTCCTCAGTGGGACAAGGAATTAAAGAAGAAGAAATACAAGGATTATAGTTCTGATGATGCCAAGAAGAAGAAGAAATCTTCAAAGTCTTCATCATCAAAATCCTCAAAGTCTTCATCCCACAAGAAGAGCAGCTCCAAGAAGGCTCGAGCATTCATTGGCAAGGAAATGGATTCTGAGGCTGAATCTGAGGATCATGAGGAAGAGGAGGCATCCGAGGAGTCTGAGTCAGGTGTGGCAAGTCTAGCTCTTGCTACCGCATTTGTCATCAAGTCTATCTTCAACTCTGAAGAAAATGGCAACACCAACAACGCTGATGAAGGCAATGACGACTACGCTCCCACCTATTGCTTCATGGCAAAGGCTGCTAAGGTAACTAAATACCCCTCCTCTGAATCAAGTGAGGATGAATCTGATGAAAATCTTAAGCCTGGCTACTCTAAACTTGCTAAGATTGCTATGAAACAACAAAAGGCTATTGAAAAACTTCAAAACATGCTAGACAAAAGTGATGATATGTTGGGTGATGAAATGGACCGCACTAAAGACTTAACTGAAAATCTTCAGAGACTTTAGTCTAAGTTTAACAACCTTCAAAGTCATCATAAAACTCTCTTATCTGATCACGAGAAGCTTTCTTATGAATTTCTTCAAAGAAAGCAAGATCTTGAGAAGCTAAGAGTGAGTTATGAAGATCTTCAGAAGGAGCGCGATTCATTACTTGCTCAACAAATCAGCGCTACTCAGGAAGAATTTGATCCTCCATGCTTAAAGTGCATTGAACGTGAATCTGCTAATTCTTCACCTGAATGTTCAAATGCTTCAAATGTTACAAATTCTTCACCTGCCTTTGCTATCAATAATTCCTCATCTGAGGACATTGCTACTATCACTGACGATGCAGGGCTGAAGGAATTGTATATGACAGGCATGTACAAAAGCCTCAAAGGGCATCAGACTCTTTGTGATGTGCTTAAAAAGCAGATCCTCAACAGAAACCCTAGGAAAGAGGGTATTGCCTTTGAGAGGAAACTCAATGATGATGGAACATATTGGAAGCCTGAGCAGTACCCCAAAACCTCATGGGTTGCTGCAAAGGGACCTCCAGTTGATCCATCTAACTTATCTGGCTTTACATGTGAATCTCCTCATTCTTCTGATGAGTCATTTGACTCCAACTATAAACTGTTCAAAAATCAGAATGGTGAAGTATTTGCTAGATATGTTGGCACTAACTGCAGGAACGGTTCCCCTATGAAGAAAATCTGGGTTCCCAAATGTTATGTTGAAAGTATTCAGGTGAATGTCCTCATGACACCACCAGTGAAGAATAGGAACCCCAGATCAAACTCTTCATATGGACCAAATTCTTCATATGGATCCAAGTCCTCATACGGACAAAATTCCTCACGTAGATCAAATTCCACAAATGGATCAAAGTCCTCATATGATCATCATCGTGCTAACCCTTCTGTTTCACAGGGTAGAGCTAAGGGCTATGAATATGCGCATTATTCTTCAAATCATTATGTTCATAAGTCCTCGAAGAATTTCTCTACTTATTCATATGCTTACCCTAACCCCTCTTATGTGAAGCAAAGTGGACTAGCTTCTATGCCACCTTTCTCATATGGTGCTCGCAGAGTGATGAATTCTTTGCCACCCCTTCATATGTGGGTGGTGAAGAAAAAGAACAAACTTCTTCCGCAGGGTCAGGTCTCCAGACGTGCTTTAACGTCTGAAGAATTTGCTGGGGGGCTGACAAATTGCCTGAAAGGATGCAGGCGAATCATGATTAAATGAACTTTCATTTCACACGTCCTCACACTGCTTATTTGTGCTATTGCTTGATGAAATTGAACTGATGAAATTGACTTCATATTCTTCACTGATGAAGTATATGAGTTCGTAAGATGCACTAATTCATCTGCAGGATGATCAGCCCAAAGCAAACGAGTGGGTCCTCGATAGTGGATGTACAAATCACATGACTGGTGACAAGAACCTATTGATGGATGCTCCCTTAACACCGTCACATCTGAAGCATATCATCTTCGCTGACAAAGGCAAAAGTCAGGTATTGGGTCTAGGTAAGGTTGCGATCTCAGAGGATCGACACATGGACAAAGTCATGCTTGTCGAGTCCTTAGGATACAACCTCATGTCTGTCTTAATGCTTTGTGATCTCGATATGGTTGTTGTCTTTGGAAGATATCGTTGTGTTGTGATCATGGAACCTGACCATTCCAAAGTCTTCGAAGGCTTTACGAGAGGAGATCTGTATATTGTTGATTTCTCTACAGGACCACAACCAGCCGTGTGCTTACTGGCAAAAGCTTCAGAAGGCTAGCTATGGCATCGACGACTTGGTCACGCAGGCATGAGGAATTTGCACACGCTTGCGAAGAAGAAGCATGTCATTGGCATTGGGAATGTCAAATTCCTCAAGGATCACTTGTGTGGTGCCTGTGAAGCTGGAAAATTGACCAAGGCCAAGCATCCAGCGAAGACTATCATGACCACTACTCGTCCATTCGAATTGCTTCACATGGACCGCTTTGGTCCTAATCATTACTCAGCAGTCACTAATGATGCATCTCTATATGGCTTTGTTATTGTTGATGATTACTCTCGTTACACATGGTTACACATTGTCACTTACAAACATGAAGTGCAGGAAGTCTTCAAACGATTTTCCTCGAGAGCTTCAACCAACTTTGGTGTGAAGATCAAGCACATCAGGAGTGACAATGGAACTGAGTTCAAGAATTCTGGTCTTAATGACTATCTTGATGACCTTGGTATTACTCATGAGTTATCTGCTCCTTATACTCCTCAGCAAAATGGCGTCGTGGAGCGCGAGAACAGAACTCTTGTTGAGATGGCTTGCACTATGCTTGATGAATACAAAACACCTCGTCGTTTTTGGATTTATGCAATTGATACCGCGTGCCACATCATCAATAGAGTATATCTTCACAAATTCTTCAAGAAGACTGCCTATGAACTCCTCACTGACAAGAAACCCAATGTGAGTTATTTCAAAGTCTTCGATGCTAAATGTTGGATTAGGGATCCTCATCACAATGCTAAATTCGCACCGAAAGCACATGAAGGTTTTATGCTTGGTTACGGAAAGGACTCGCACACCTATAGAGTCTTCAACAACGCTCTTCACAAGGTTGTTGAAACTGTAGATGTGCGGTTCGATGAGACTAATGGCTCGCAAAGAGAGCACCTACCTTCTGTGATAGATGAACCAACACCTGAGGATTCTATAAAGTTCAAGGCTACTGAGGATGTCATTCCTACCGAAGAATCTACTGAAGAATTCATTCCAGAACGTGACAATCGTCGAGCTAATGCACCTGAGGAAAATGCTGAAGAAAATGGTGCTGAAGAAAAGGCTGATCAAGGTCCTCGATGACAACCAGCTCACCCTCGCGTTGCAAAAGAAGTGGAAGTTGAAAAGATCATCGATGACATTGAAGCACCAGGTCCTCTCACCCGCTCAAAAGCTTCACATTTATCTAACTTTTGTGGGCACTATGCTTTTGTCTCCATCACAGAGCCCACTAAGGTAGATGAAGCATTTCTAGAGCCTGAGTGGATTCAGGCCATGCAAGAAGAATTACATCAGTTTGAGATCAACAATGTCTGGGAACTGGTCAAACATCCAGATCCTCGCAAGCATAATATCATTGGCACAAAGTGAATCTACCGCAACAAGCAAGATGAAAATGTCCTTGTGGTGAGGAATAAGGCACGACTTGTAGCTCAAGGCTACACACAGGTTGAAGGAATTGATTTCGATGAAACTTTTGCACCTGTTGCTAAACTTGAGGCTATTCGCATATTACTTGCTTATGCTAACCATCATGATATCACTTTGTATCAAATGGATGTGAAAAGTGCATTCCTCAATGGTAAGCTTGAGGAAGAAGTATATGTTGCTCAACCCCCAGGTTTTGAAGATCCAAAGAATCCTGACAAAGTCTTCAGACTCAACAAGGCCCTCTATGGCCTCAAGTAGGCCCCTCGGGCGTGGTATGATACTTTGAAGGAATTCTTCGTGAAGAATGGAATTCACACCCGGTTCACTCGACCCTACTCTCTTTACTAAATCTTATGATGCTGAACTGTTTGTGTGCCAAATATACGTTGATGATATTATCTTTGGCTGTACTGACCAACGTTATAGTGATGAATTTGCCTATATGATGAGTGAAGAATATCAAATGTCTATGATGGGAGAGTTGAAATTCTTCTTAGGTCTTCAAATTCGTCAATAGCACAATGGCATATTCATATCTCAGGAGAAATACCTCAAGGATGTTCTGAGGAAATTCGGCATGCAAGATTGCAAAGGAGTCAAAATTCCTATACCCACAAATGGCCATCTATGCACTGATAAAAATGGTATTGACTTTGATCACAAGGTATACCGCTCCATGATTGGTTCTTTATTGTACTTATGTGCATTTAGGCCAGATATAATGCTTAGTGTTTGCATGTGTGCCTGATTTCAAGCTACGCCGAAGGAATCACACCATAAGGCTGTGAAGCATATTCTTCGATATCTAGCTCACACACCAACACTAGGACTATGGTACCCCAAGGGCTCTACTTTTGATCTCATTGGATATTCTGACTCTGACTATGCTGGTGATCGTGTGGACCGCAAGTCAACATCTGGTACTTGTCATTTCCTCGGACAATCTTTGGTCTGTTGGTCCTCGAAGAAACAGAACTGTGTATCACTGTCTACTACGGAAGCTGAGTACATTGCTGCTGGGTCTTGTTGTGCTCAATTGCTATGGATGAAGCAAACTCTCAAGGACTACGGCATCAACGTGAAGAATGTGCCTCTCTATTGTGACAATGAGAGTGCCATCAATATTGCTCACAACCCAGTTCAGCACTCGAAGACAAAGCACATTCAGATTCGTTTTCATTTTCTTCGTGATCGTGTGTTGAAGGGTGACATCTTTATTGATCATGTGAAGAATGAAGATCAGCTAGCCGATATCTTCACAAAGCCCTTGGATGAGAAGAGATTTAGCAAGTTGTGGTGTGAGCTAAATATCTTAGAGTCTTCGAATGTTCTTTGAAAAAGGACACTCATCCTAACACTTATGCAAAATTGATGACTTAGATGTGCACCACATGAAGAAACATTTTTCTTCAATCAATGAATAATAACACTCTAAGTGTGAAGAAATTAATGAAGAATTTGATTCTCAGAACCCTACGACAATTGTACGCGGTGTCTGAAATCATCATTCTTATACGGTGGGTCACGCCACCACCGAAGTTGAAAATCTTTATTTTTGAAATTCTTCAGTTTTTTTCAAATTCTTCAACTTTGCAAAATCTTCACTGTTTCCGTCGTTTTTCTTCATTGGCTATTATATATGAGTTTATGTCCTATACAACATTCACTTATGGCTATTTCTTCAAGTTGCATTTTCTGCTAAGTGAATGTGATGGGAACCTTTCCCCTCTATGCTATACTCAACCCAATCTATTCACAAGTTCTTCATGTGCGTTCTATTTGAAACTCGTTCAAAATCTTCACTGTGTCCTTGTCAGCTGAAGAAATTGCGAACGAAACTTAAAATCTGATCTTATCCAAATTTTTGGTTTTGCCGCTCAAACCGTCCCGTATCCCATGATAGAATTATCTATTCACCCACGATCTCCACTTTTCTGTTCATGGGTGACACATGTCAAGCGAATGAGAAAGGTCAGGGGCACGTTTGTCCTAAATCTTCGGGCAAACAGTTTTTCACTGCGACTATAAATACCCCCCTCACCCCTTCCTCACTTCCTTTACTCCGCTCGACCGCTCTCTCTCTCTCACTCGTGCTTCTCAAACCCTAGCGCCGCCGCTACTCCATCATCGCCGGTGAGGAAGAGCTTCACTGCCTCGACCTCGTCGCCGTCGTACTCACGTCGGCCGCGGAAATCTTCACTCCGCCGCCGCCGTAGCTGTCTTCCTCTGCCAAGTTAGGGCGTGGAAGATCTGAACTAACGAGCTTCAAATCTACACTTCTCAGTTTGTCGTGTTCTTCATCAGGGTAATTAAAAGTTACTTTTACTGCCCTCTTTGATTCAAATTTTCTCAACAATATCTTCAAAGGTGTTTTATTCTTCAAATCCTGACACACAAAACACCTCACTAGTCATCTGCTCTTGATTCGTTTCTCTAAGCATCATTTATCTTCAAGATTCCTCAATTGTGTGGATCCTCAATCTATACAACTCTGGAACCTAAGACAAAGAACGCTTACTGAAATTCTTCAAGACTCATCTGGTCAAATTCCTCAAACTTGTTCTTTTTGAAAACATTCTGAGAACGCATATGACCTCTTCAAATTCCTCGCAACTATAATCTGTTCACAGGTACTCATGTCCGCTGCTGAATCACTAGGTTCTCATCAACTTAACTCATTTGCAACGTTCCTCAAAGAAAAGTTGCATACTTCTTCAGAGAATTCGATTGTTCAAATCCCTCAACTGAAGAATATGGCAGACAGTAAGAAACCACAGAAAGGAGGAAAGAGGCCTGAGGTCATGACTGTGTTTGAAATACCTGAGGACATCTATGCTGACTATTGCACACCTGATGAGGCTAAGTTCGGAAAGGAGAACAAAAATCAGCGCAAGGTGCGCATACAGAGGATTGAAAGGAGATGGGCAAGAGAATAGAGGGAGTACAGATATGTAACTCCAAAGTATATGAAGAAATTCGCTCTGAATCCTCCATGCCCAAGAGCTCCATTGGCACCTGGCCAAGAAGCTGACCCCACCAGCATCAAGCGTGGTGAGGATTTCCCTGAAGAATGGGCCAAACACCAAGCCAAGTTGGCAAGACAAGCCAAAGAAGCAGTGAGGAAATTCAATGAAGACTCTGCTACTGCTGCTGCCACTGAGGCCTCTGTCAGGCCTAGAAAATCAATGGCAAAGAAGCCCGCTCACAAGCCAAGTGCTTCACCAATAGTGCCCTCACGGCTAAGTTCCTCAGCAATACCCTCACGGCCAGAATCTTCAAAGCCCTCACGGCCAGATTCTTCAAATCCCTCACGGCCAGATTCTTCAAAGCCCTCACGGCCAGTTCCTCATGCTGCTCCTGCTCCTCCAAAGTCCTCAGCTCCTCCCCCAAAGTCCTCAGTTGCTCCGGTAAAGTCCTCAACACCTGTACATCTGACCACGTGCCAAAGGACTGCAGGCATCTCTATTGCCTCTGGTGTCTCAATGAGTTCCTCAGCTGCACCAAACTCTTCATCAGGCCCCACTCTGCTGAAGACAAAGGCAACAACTGGTCAAGGTCCTCGGCCAAATCTGAAGAAGAAACAGGTTGCCTTCCAAGTGCCATCTGATGATGAAGCTGATGATGATGAACTTGTAGAAATCATCAAAGACAGGCAAGAAAGGGCCGCTAGAGCCAAAGGCACAAATGTGCCACTGCTTTTGGATCAAAAGGCGATCCTCCACTACATTGATCTCTGGCACAAGGACCCAAACACTCCTATGCCTGATTTTCATTTGACTCCTGGCCAAAGTCAATTGCTGACCCATTTCATCACTGAAGAGAAATGGAAATTTGAGAAGGCTAGACAAATCAAGAAGGCTCAGTTCAGGAAAGAGAAGTTCCTGAGGAAAAACGTTGTCAAAATGACAACTGATGAACTCCTCAAGATCCAGTCTGAAATCAAAGCCCTCAGCGATGATTTCAATGCTTATTATGTTGATTGGCAAGGAGCCAAAGTCAGGTTCGTTAAACTGACTGAGAAGTTCACCAATGTTGCAGCCCCATTGCAACAAGAAATTCCTCAAGATGTAGCCTCTACTCAGCAAACTGAAGAACATGCCAGCACCGCTGATGACTTTCAGGCTGCTGATGAAAATGCTAGTTCTAGGGTTGATGACTCTATTCCAGCCGCTGAAGACATTGCCAGGGCATCCACTAGTGGTGCGCCTGAAGAAAATGAAGAAGTCAGGGCAACTGCATCAATTGCGCCTGAGGAAATTCAAACAGATTTCTCAGCTCCTCCTGCGCCTACACCAACTCCTACCCTTCCATCTGCTTCAGATGTGAGGAAGACCAAGGCTGCAGAGAGAGCTGCAGTGAAGAAAAGGAAAGCATCATCTGCTTCACATTCTTCAGCTCCAAAGAAAATGAAGCCTATGACCAGCTCACTTGAAAATCCAATTGATGCTGTTCCGATTTCCACCCTGCCATCAAAGGACCTTGTTCCTTTTGGTGAAGAATATGTGATCCCTAGCAGATCTGATGAAGAAAATCATTCTGCTGCTTCGTCAGAGCAGATTGATGAAGAAATTGAAGTGGATGTGATCCCTTCAACGCCTGTTGCTTCCTCGCCAATGCCTCATTTCACAGCTGAAGAGGCTGGCGTTGAAGAAATTGAAGATGAAGACGTGGATATTGGATGCACTACGCCTGTGATGAATGATGACTTTTGGGAAAGTCAGCATCCCAATTCTCCACTCTTCACCCCAATATAACAAATACCTCAGTCCCCTGCAGCAACCGTTCAAATGGGCTCTGAAGAAACTCATCCTACCTCATCTGTGCATGAAGAAATTCCAGCCACTAGTGCTGAAGAAACTGCTGCTGCTGATCCTTTGAACACGCAAACTGCCACTAAAGAGGAACCAGAAATTCCTTAGCCTGAAGAACCGGAGATTGCGATTCCTGAGGTTGTGATGCAACTCACTGACACTCCTCTGCCCAAGCCAAAGGATCCATTCTCACAGAAGCAAAAGTTCAAGGCTGAAGATTTCTTTAACTAGCATGTGTTCTTCACTGACTACAATCCCTATGATTCTGCTTGCATCAGGAATAGGCGTTTCTGGACTGCTAGTCAAGCCAATTTCTATTCCTCAGTGCTATTTAACAAAGACAAAGTCTTCGATCATGAACACATTCCTCACGTGGACATGGAATCTCTGCCAGGCTTCGAGCCAGTCCTCAGTGTTCTTCATGATACTGGATTGCTGAATTTCTACACTGACATCTGTGATTGGAATGAAGAACTCATTCTTCAATTCTATGCAACGCTGCACATCACAGGAAATTCTGAAGATGTGAACTCATGGGTGCTGGACTGGATGTCAGAAAATACTCACTACAAGGCACCAGCAACTGAATTGCTTCGTGCCCTCCCACTCAGTCCTCCCCTTGAAGGTGCTCGTTGCATCTACAACAAACCTGAGCTTACAAATCATTACATGCAAGTGCTGATGAAGCCCTTGAAGCCAGGGCAAGCCCCTAGAACCAAATTCCTCGTTAAGGAATTACTGTATGTGCCACGGACTGTCTATCACATTCTGACGAAGACAATGAGTCCTATCAAAGGTCACGCCTCAAATGATGAAGAAGTCGTTGGCATCATGAAGAATATGCTTTTCAATATCATTCATGGCGTTCCCGTCAACTTCCATGATTTCTTCATGAGGACTCTGGTGGATATTGCTATGTCACCATTTTAGCTGAAGCCTTATGCACCATGGATTATGAGGTTCATCAGGACAAGGTCTTCACTCAATTACAAGGCTGATACTCTAAACCACGGCAGCTACTTTCCTCCAATTGAAGTCCTCAAATGGACATTTTCCTCAGTTTATGACAAAGGCAACGCAACTGTTGTGATAAATGAAGGCATTCGTCCATTGGATGGTCAATTTCGCAAGGCTGCATCCTACTCCACCAATGATGACTCTGCCACACATGACTCTGCCGCCAACACCTCTGCCAAGCAAATTCCTCAAGCCACAGCACCCAGGGTGATGACTGATCATGAGTTACTCCTCAGTCTTCATCAGAAAGTTGATCACAATCATAAATGGGTCAAGCGTCAGTTTGGTTCAATTCTTCACAACATGACCTCCACACACAATGAAGTGAAGAAAAACCACTACTACCTCCATGAAACCTTCAACCGTACCTGGGCTGTTCTATCTCATGTCTACTGCGCAGAAGATCTAAAGAGAATGGGTCTCAAGGAAGAATTTGACTGGTCTGCACCTCCACCGAAGAAATTCAAGAAGGTCAAGGTTCCTTCCTTGGTGGCCAGCTCCTATTCTTCATCGCGCAACACTGATGAAAATGAAGACTTGGACGACACTGTGGCACGCCCTACTATGACAACCGACCCATACAACGCTGACGCTCCTCCATCAACTTGATATTCTTCAGGGTCGTTAGTCCTCAATTTCAATCCTTTTGGTCATTCAATGACAAAGGGGGAGAAATCTGAGTTAGTCTTCAAGCGGGTCTATTATATGGGCGTTTTTTTGCTAAGTTACAACTCTCGCTCTTCTGAAACTTTTATTGGATCGAGTTGTAATCTTAAAACCGATGGTGCTCTGATACTTTTTGATGCACTGTGCTCTGATACTTTTGATGCGTTATTCTGCATGCTTGTTCCTCGTTAATATTATTGCATGCATGCTGAATTTCTTCAGGCACCATATTTCATCATGCATTTCAAATTCTTCATATTATATGTCAAATGCATGTATGAATTACAAGATATAGGGGGAGATCTCCATGATTCAACTCTTCAAGTGTGCATTGCTTTAAAAGCAAATTCCTCACTATGCACATCTTCAGGGGGAGTTCTTCTATATCTTGCAATCAAATTCCTCAATATCAGTACTTACACCCCATATGTTTATCCCCGTTGAAAACTTAACCTATATTGTCATCAATGACCAAAAAGGGGCAGATTGTAAGTGCATCTAGTGCCCCTTAGTGATTTTGGTGTATTGAAGACTTATAGGTTAAGGGACTAATGTGTTTATGAGTGTACACAGGTCTATAAGTCTATGAGGAGTTTGATATTTACAGAGAAAGTCGACCCCTAAAAATGAATATCTTCGACTGAAGATTTTGGTATTCCTGAAGACTTTCATGAACACTTTAAAATTGAAGAAATTGGAGTGTCCATGAAGACTTGATATTCTTGCAAGGAATATGAAGCTTGAAGACTTTCGTTTTCATAGTTTTGTTTTTCTCCTTCTTGGGTCATAGGAAACACCGTACTGTTAAAGGGGGTCGAGGAAATACTAAGGAAAAATTTCCAAGTGATGCTCAACTCAAAATCCTACACCTACCAATCCCTTCGAGTGAAGCCATTGGAAATATCATACAGTTCAGTCAATTTCTTCAGTGACAAAGACGAAGTTCTTCTGGTCGCTGAGGAATTTGTTTTGACTGTGGAGTTAGGAATTGGCCAGTGCGGATTGCCTACACAGTGAGGAACATGATAACCCTGAGGAATTTGAGAGTCAAAATTCCGACCATTATTGTGCTGCGCGCCAGCTATCCCAAAATATCTTATCCACCTAACAGTCATATCATCGAAGGACATTTATGTCTTATCATGTCGGGCTACTCCCTACGCTATAAATAGCCGCCCCCTACAACCACTAGCTGGTTGGCTGCTCCGAGAGAAACTGACACTTGTCATTTGAGAGCAACCCATCCTCCGAGGACTTTGAGCTAAAATCATCGAGTGAGGAAAAACCCAAACCCAAACACCTACAAACCCAAAGTGATTGAGCATCACTGAAGAGATTGATCCTGCGTGGATCCGACGCTTGTTACCTTTGAAGACTGTGCTTCTTCCAGACGGTTAGGCGTCATGGTCTAGAGCATCCAAGAGGAATTGTGGATCGCCGAGTGACCGAAGTTTGTGAAGGTTTGGAAGTCGCCTGAAGACTTACCACGAGTGATTGGACGAGGTCTGTGTAACCTTAGTTCAAGGAGAATACGGTGAGGACTTGGTGTCCTGAGCTGCGTGCTCAGCGACTGGGTGTCCGGGACTGTGTGTCCTCGAGTTTAAATACTCAGCCGCTCCAACCGAATGTACAACTGAGACAGAAGTTGGAACTGGTCTACCAAATCATTGTCTTCACCAACCTTACTGGTTTTGTTTCCTCAACTCTTTCATTTCTTCATTACTGTGTTGACTGATTGTTCATATCTGTGTTTCAAGACTTTGACTGAAGACTTTCTCAATTTCCTCAGTTCAATTTCTTCAATTTGTTTGTCTTCATCTTGTGTTATCCTGTGTTTATGCTTTCTGTACTCTGTGTTTGTCTTCATTTCATCATGATGACTACGTGTGTATTCTATCACGCTTACTTCTGAGTACTTATTCCGCTGCAAGTAGTTCTTCGCTAAGGAATTTCCTCATCGGCAAATTCCTCAGTGAATAATTCATAAAAATCGCCGATTCACCCCCCTCTAGTCGATATAATGCACTTTCAATTAGGTTCGTACCTCAAGTACTATAACCAAAACCACATGTTCCCAATCGTACTCATGCAAATATTTGAGGGCAATACTAATGCATAGTAAAACTGGGTATGAAAGAGTATGATCAAAGTGTAACTTGCCTTGCTGACGATCTACAAACTTTAGAGATTCGTAGTAACATGCTTCGCACTACGGGTATCTAGCGTAGACAAACAATAGCATACATAAGCAATCACTCAATGGGAACACGAGAAAAACCAAGAAAGGATCCAAATCGAACACGAAACAAGAAAACGACTTAAACTAAAAAAATCAAACCTAGCAGCAATATTACCATGTGGATTAGATCTTAACAGTAGGTACAAGTGATTAGCTACGATTTGCGAAAAGATTCAACTCACACGGAGAAACGAAACTCAAAATACGAACGTAACAAGATCGTTTACTAATCTGGACAAAACTCAAATTTTATAGTACCAAAATCATGTTTAAGTTGGTTAACTGGAAAGAACATAACGATATGAAGATTTAGGCGCTAGTTTTATCTAATTTGGATAAACGTGTAAAAAGTTATGCTAGTCTAAAGATCAAGGGCTAAATCGCGATAAAACTATTCACGGATAGGTCCCTGGCCGAAAATAAACTAAAAAGAAAAACCTACGGCGTGAACGTTCGCTAATAGAACTAATCTAACAAAAATCGTTCATTAAAACAAACGAACGAACGAGTGTTCGTTAAATAATAAACCTAAAAAAACTGATCTAAAACAACCGAACCGAACTAAAAATAAACTGGAGAAAAACCCGGTTCATGTCGGTTCGACGGCAATGGCGTCGGCGGCGAGTCGGCGGCGGCGGGCAACGGCGGGGGCGGCGGCGGGGGCGTCTGGAGGTGGCACGGGGCGGTGTCGCGGCTGCGGCAAGTGGCGCGGGGCGAGGGCGCGGCAGCGGG